>NC_053391.1:410679552-410980321 GCF_905171765.1 Bufo bufo | reverse complement strand
TGCCGCTTTTTTGACTCTAGATATCCCCCGGGGGCAATTGCACGTCCACGATCCATTTGGATAGCTTCCTTATCAACTTTCGATGTTCTTTTATGCGCCTACCATGGTGATCACGGGTAACGGGGAATCCGGGTTCCAGGCTGGAGAGGGAGCCTGAGAAAGGGATACCACATCCAAGGGAGGTCAATGGCTGAAATCTGATTCAAGTTATTAAATTAAATTCAGCACATGCGCCAGGCAAGGGATGTGTGTCAAACTGGCTAGGCCCAGAGCTGCTACGAGATTTCGCCCATTATCACACACCAACAGGCCGGGCTCACTGGCACCAACCACTCATCGGTCTGTTGTTCTATGCCCGTCCACAGCTCCTGCGCGGTGTGGGGTTTGTCCCCCAAACAGATACGTTTAAAAACTGCCTGCTGTCGTTTCCCCCTTGCTGTGCTGAAGTTGGTGGTGAAGGTGTTACGCTGACCGGATGAGGAGGCAGTAGAGGAGGAGGAAGCGGAGTAGAAGGAGGAAGCACCAGGAGGCAAAGATAAACGCCCCTGCAATCCTCGGTGGTGGAAGGACATGCGCCAAACTGTTATCCGCCTCAGGCCCAGCCGCCACTGCATTTACCCAGTGTACTGTTAGGGAGATATAACATCCCTGACTGTGCTTACTGGTCCACGTATCCGTAGTTATGTGGACCTTGCCACAGATGGCGTTGCGCAGTGCACACCTGATTTTGTCCCCCACTTGGTTGTGCAGGGAAGGGATGGCTCTCCTGGAAAAGTAGTGGCGGCTGGGCACAATGTACTGTGTGACAGCCACCACCATCAGATTCTTAAAACTGTCCATGTCCACCAGACGGAATGACAGCATTTCAAAGGCCAGGAATTTGGAACTGCTGACATTCAGGGCCAGGGATCGTGGGTGGGTAGGGGGTACTTCCTTTTTGTGCTCCAGTGTTTGGGAGATAGACAGCAGAATGCTTTCATGGGACATTGTGGAGATACTTGGTGACTGAGGTGGTGGCATTGCTGCCACATCCTCTGTTTGCCCGGTGACAGGTGCCACTGTCACTCCAGAGGGGGATGAAGAGGCCGAGACTGCAGGAGGAGCCAGAGACCTTTCTTGGTTTTTCAGGTGTCTACTGCACTGCAGCTTGTGCTTTGCACTTAGATGCCTGGTCATGCAGGTTGTGCTCAGGTTTAGAATGTTTATTCCTCGCTTCAGGCTCTGATTGCACAGCATGCAAACCACTCGTGTCTTGTCGTCAGCACATTGTCTGAAGAACTGCCACGCCAGGGAACTCCTTGGAGCTGGCTTTGGTGTGCTTGGTCCCTTGGTGCGGTGGGCAGTAGCAGGCGTACTGTCTAGGGGACGGCCGCTCCGCTTTTGCACCCTTTGCTGTGCTGGTGGCTCTGTGCAACCACCGCCTCTTCCTCCGAACTACACAGGTCACTCGCATAACCTTGATTCCATGTGGGGTCGAGTACCTCATCGTCCTCCACATCATCTTCCATCCAGTCTTCACCCCTGCCCTCCTTGTCGGTCTGCACACTGCAGAAAGCCGCGGCAGTTGGCACCTGTGCTGCAGTGTGTCCTCCCATGTACTCATCCTGAAACATAAGTGGTTGGGCATCAGTGCACACAATGTCTTTCACGTCTGGGGCAGGGCTATGTGGATGGCCCTGGGACACCCTGCCAGCAGAGTCATCAAAAAGCAGAAGAGACTGCTGCATGACTTGGGGCTCAGACTGCTTGCCTGATTTGCAAGGGGGTGAGTTGAAAGACTGATGGCCATGGGCTGCAGGTGCCAACTCTTATCTTTTAGCAAGGGACTGGGTGGGAGACAATGTGAAGGAACTGGAGGTACTGTCAGCCACCCAATCTACTATCGCCTGTACTTGTTCTGGCCTCACCATTCGTAGAGCCGCATTTGGTCCTACCAAATAACGCTGAAGGTTCTGTCGCCTACTCTCACCTGAGGAAGGTGTTTCACTTGGGTGTGTAGCTGGCACAGATCGACCACATTCTCTCCCTGCAACAGGAGCTCCATAAACTCTAGCAGCACGACGATCCAGGACCACGTCCCTTGTTTGACGCTTTCCTAATTTTTTGCGGTCACCCACCGAAGTAACAGACGTTTTTACTAAATTAAGTTCCTTGTGAACAATGCAGAGCAGGGGATTTTTGACGGCCAAAATGGGTTAATGCCACCCAACAATGGAACAGACTAGTTTTTTAAACGTATTGCCCGGTCTGCTATGCAGTGCAGGCAGCAAAGGTACTTTATTGCAAAAAAATAGTTTTTTCTCACACACAATGAAACAGATGGATTTAACTGTATTTCTTTAACTACCAGAAATGCAGCACAGGGCAAAAAGGTACTTTATTGCTCCCAAAAAAAAGTTTGTTTTAACCCTAAATGAAACAGATGGATTTAATTGATATTATATTTCACTCTCACAAATTAAGCACAGGGGTTTTTAAGATAAAAAATGGTGGATATGTCACCCCTACAATGGAACAGATAGATGTGCTGAATTTATGTGCCTGCCTGTCACATGTGCAGGCCTCAGAGGTACTTTACACCCAAAAATGGGAATTTGAAGTCCAAAAATGTAACAGCAGTGTTTAATGGTTTTATTTGACTGACAGGAACGCAGCGTAGGCCGCAAATGTACTTTCTAGCAACAAAAATTTGAATTTTTCACCAAAAAATATAACTGCAGTATTTGGCGGTTTTATTGGACTGTCAAATGGAGCACAGGGCAAAAAGGTACTTTATTGCCCCCAAAAAATGTTTTTTTTTAACCCTAAATGAAACAGATAGATTTAACTGAGATTATATTTCACTCTCACAAATTAAGCACAGGGGTTTTTAATATAAAAAATGGTGGATATGACACCCCTACAATGGAACAGATAGATTAGCTGAATTTATGTTCCTGCCTGTCACATACAGTCAGGTACATAAATATTGGGACATCATCACAATTCTAACATTTTTGGATCGTATACACCACCACAATGGATTTGAAATGAAACGAGCAAGATGTGCTTTAACTGCAGACTGTCAGCTTTAATTTGAGGGTTTTTACATCCAAATCAGGTGAACAGTGTAGGAATTAAAACAGTTTGCATATGTGCCTCACACTTGTTAAGGGACCAAAAGTAATGAGACATAATAATAATCATAAATCAAACTTTCACTTTTTAATACTTGGTTGTAAATCCTTTGCAGTCAATTACAGTCTGATCTTGGTCTCATCTGTCCATAGGATGTTGTTCCAGAACTGTGAAGGCTTTTTTAGATGTCGTTTGGCAAACTCTAATCTGGCCTTTCTGTTTTTGAGGCTCACCAATGGTTTACATCTTGTGGTGAACCCTCTGTATTCACTCTGGTGAAGTCTTCTCTTGATTGTTGACTTTGACACGCATACACCTACCTCTTTGAGAGTGTTCTTGATCTGGCCAACTGTTGCGAAGGGTGTTTTCTTCACCAGGGAAAGAATTCTTCGGTCATCCACCACAGTTGTTTTCAGTGGTCTTCCGGGTCTTTTGGTGTTGCTGAGCTCACTGGTGCGTTCCTTCTTTTTAAGAATGTTTCAAACAGTTGTTTTGGCCACGCCTAATGTTTTTGCTATCTCTCTGATGGGTTTGTTTTGTTTTTTCAGCCTAATGATAGCTTGCTTCACTGATAGTGACAACTCTTTGGTATCTCATCTTGAGAGTTGACAGCAACAGATTCCAAATGCAAATAGCACACTTGAAATGAACTCTGGACCTTTTTTTTTTTTTATAACTTTCTTTATTCGGATGCAAATCTCAGTTAATACACATTTTTTGGCGAGCATGCCATATATCCGTCACATAAAGTACATTATTTTAAATAACAATGTTTGCGATACATGAAGCACATTTGCATACAAAGACAATTATTGTTCTCCTTTTCATTTCAATATTAATAATTAAAGATCTTCATAACTCCCCTCCCTCCCAAACATCCCCTCCCAACACCTGTCACTCATGTTAAATTACTGCTAGTAAAAGTAGCACAGTTAACCATCTTACTACTCACTCACTATGTTCCATCGTTTCTATATCTCCAGTTTACCAAGCGTGCCCTTAACCTTTGCCTCTAGATACCATTTTGTCTGAATAAAGGGATTCATCAGTTCCTCTATTTCCTCCCCTGTTAGAGCATGTTCCACAAACCTTCTCCACTTTTTTTTTTTTTAATAGTGTTTATTTAACATTTTGCATAAAAAATACAACACTCCCGAGGGGAGAACAAGGAAGAGAACAAACTTCCATGATACAACACTCACATCAGCAAGTCCGTTATTCACGTATATCTTGACCATAAAAGACATATAAATGGCTATAATGCAAAGTGTCACTGTTGTCTCTAAGAGGCTTCTAGAACTTGCTCCACCCATACACTCACACATACATACAGTGGGTGATACATTTGCCACCGTTAATGACTCAAGTCGTGCCTTCAGCTTGGACCCAAAGGCCCCAAATATCATCAAATCGGTCAGACAATCCCCTCGCCTCATATGTCAATTTATACATTTGCAGGTCGTTATTTATAAGGAGTACCCATTGGGCCACTGTAGGACACTTGGGCGGTTTCCAGTTCAAAAGTATATTTTTCCTCCCATAAAACATCAACAGTCTTAACAGTATTCTATTGTATTTAGAAGGGGTGGCTTCAGAAACCAACCCTAGTAGGCATATTACAGGATTACAAATCCCTGGGAGCCCTAACCTAGCATTGATAAAATTACAAATTCCCTTCCAGTATGTCTTTATCACCGGGCATAACCACACCATATGGAAGAAAGAGCCCCTCGCCTCTCCACATCTATCACAACCCGGATTCGGTAATTGTCGCATCTGATAGAGACGCAGTGGGGTCAAGTACACTCTGTGCATCCACTTCACTTGGATGAGCTGATCTCTCGCACTTATAACCGACGACCTCCATCTCAGACGCCATTCCTCCAAATGAGAATCCTCCAATTCTGGAATATCCTCAGCCCATTTAGCAAAGGAACGCTTAATAGGAGATTCTTGCATTTTAACAATTTCAACATAAAAGGAGGAGATAGGTTTGCAAGGGATTTTCCTCCTCGCTATTGACTCTAATGGGCCGCATTCTAAATTTAGGGATAGGGCTCTAAATTGTTTCTCGCAGGCATGTCTCAGTTGGAGGAAGCGATAAAAACTCGTCTGGGGTAACTGGAACTCAGCTCGCAGGCTCTCAAAGGAGCGGAAGGTTCCTTCCTGAAACAGTTGTGTTAGATATTTAAGACCCTTCCTAGGCCAGAACTCAAAGTCAGGAAGATGCAAGAGCTCTGGGAGAAGCCTGTTACGCCATAGTGGGATATAAGGGGACCAAGTGCCACCCTCCAGGCTTTCCGTATGTGTCTCCACAAACCTCACCCAGGCCTCGCTAACTGTTGCCATAGAGTCCGTATACGTCCCCAGTCCTACGGGTTTCCCCCCCCTGTATACCAGATTAGTTAGCGCTTCATATGAACCAGCCAGCGCCGCCTCTAGTACCACCGCAGGGTTATTGGCATCCGCCCTAATCCACCAAGATGCATACATTAGGCGCGTGGCTATATAATAAATATACATATCTGGTAGCTGCAAGCCCCCCTGAGTGTAGGAGGCCTTCAGCGTCTTTCTCGCTAGTCTGGGGGACCGATGGAGCCACAAGAAACGGGAAAAGGATCTATCTAAAATATCAAAATGTGACTTAGGGATCCTCACTGGGGCTGCTCTATAAATATACAGAAGTTTGGGTAGTAGCACCATCTTGATAATATTAATTCTCCCCACCAAGGTCAGCGGAAGATTCTCCCAGGCTTCCAGCTTGCGCGTGATGTATTCCATGGTGGGCCTCAAGTTCAATTGACAGAACTGTCTAGGGTCCCTATTGATATATATCCCTAAGTAGAGAAATTTATCTACCACTCTCAGGGGAGATATCGGGGAAATATCCACCTCTTCATCCATGTCTATTACACATAAACTAGACTTGGCCCAATTAACCCGTAAACCCGAGTATTTCCCATATCCATCCACTACATCTAGCAGGGTTTCTAAGGAGGGGCCAGGGTCCGCCAAGTAGACTAACAGGTCATCTGCGTATAATGATACCTTCTCCTGAATCCCCGCTACCGTCCACCCCTCTATCAAAGAGCTGTTATTGATTAATTGTGTCAAGGGTTCCATTATCAGGGCGAACAACAATGGGGACAAAGGGCACCCCTGTCTAGTACCTCTATGCAACTTAAAGGGCCGGGATATGACTCCATTCACTCTAATCCGTGCTATAGGTATCTGGTATAACAATTGAACCCACTTGATAAAAGAGGAAGGAAAACCAAGACGGAACATTGTCTCCCAGATAAAATTCCACTCCACAGAGTCAAAGGCCTTCTCATTATCTAGGGACGCCAAGACTCTTGAACCCGCATTATCGTGTCTAACCTGCAAATTGGTGAATAATCTCCTAAGATTTATATCAGTCGTCTTCCCGGGCATAAAACCAGATTGGTCCGGGTCAATAACAGACAGTATCACCTCGCCAAGACGCTTAGCCAGGACTTTAGCCAAGATTTTCGCGTCCGTGTTTAGGAGGGAAATCGGCCTGTATGATGCACACTGATCCGGAGGCTTCCCGACTTTGTGAATAACTACGACAGTCGCTTCCCCAAAGGAAGAAGGCAACTTCCCGGACTCACACGCATACTCAAAAAGTCCAAGTAGGCGTGTAGATTGTAAATTAACGTCTAACCTGTACCATTCAATCGGGAAGCCGTCCGGTCCAGGTGACTTCCCAGGAGCCATGTCCTCGATTGCTGCCCTTACTTCTCCAACATCAATAGGTCTCCCTAGATATCTATTATCAGCCGCAGCCAAAGGAGAAAGAGGAATGGATTGAAGGAATGAACGGATCCCATCTGGGGAGGAGGTGGATTTGGAACTGTATAAGTCAGTATAAAACTGAACAAACTGTTCACAAATGTCCTCGGGTCTATAAACCTTCAAGCCATCCCTGCAGGTAATGTGTGGGACTACCGTCTGCTGCGTCTCAGTCTTAGCCAGGAAAGCCAAGGCTCTCCCATTTTTGTCGCCGTCTGCAAAGACCAGGCGCCTCTGGAATAGCAACCTCTTCTGGGTGTACTCTGTGAGATGCAGGGTAAGTTTCCTTTGTGCCTCATCCCATGAAATACGGTTCTCATCATTAGGGTCAGCGATGAAGGTCTGCTCCTTATCTACTACCTCGTTTTCTAATTTAACTCTGGTGGCGCTTAGCTCTTTTCTGTAAGAAGCAATTGCCTGAATCAACGTACCACGCAGGACAACCTTAAATGCCTCCCACTCCACCAGAGGGTTGGTAGAGCCCTCATTGAGTTCCCAATAATCTTTCATCCCCTGCTGCACCGCCCAAACCACCGGCTGCACCTCAAGCCATTTGCTATTCAGTCTCCATTGCCTTTCGGCAGGTGTAAGCGGCTGTCTCAGAACCACCAACAGGGGAGCATGGTCAGAAATGCCTCTTGGCAAGTATTCCGTGGCTACTAGCGAGGGCAGCAGCTCCCTACTGAGAAACGCTAAATCAATCCGGGAGAGTGCTGCATAGGAAGCCGAATAGCAAGAGTATTGTCTAATATCCGGGTGCATATATCTCCAACCCTCTGTTAGGGCAAACACCTCTGCCCAGGAATTCAACGCATCAGTATGTGACCCCCCAGGACGAAGCCTATCCATTGTCCGGTCCAACACCGCATTATAATCCCCAAGTACAATCAGAGGCACCGGAGGCAGCGCTGCCACTCGCTTCATAATTTCATCCAACACATCCCTCTGAAAAGGGGGGGGGACATATACTCCTATCACCACATACTCGATGCCACTGATTGCAGCATGAAGGATCACAAAACGTCCCATCATATCAGTCTGAACAGAGCAGGAACGAAAGGGAAGGGATTTCGCCACCAGAATTGACACACCTCTCGCTCTGGAAGTATATACCGCATGGTAGGCTGCTCCCACCCAAGGCTTTTTCAACGCTAGGAGCTTCCTCCCCTGCAGATGTGTCTCCTGCAATATCAACATGTCGGGGTTATGTTTCTTTATAAAATTAAAGACCAGTGATCTCTTAATTTTATCATTTAGTCCCCTGACATTCCAGGAGACAAACCGACAGATAGCCATTACGGCGGAATGTCAAAGTTATACCATCCGGGGAAAATGCACCACCCAAGCCATACAAACACACAATCACACTCATACATCAAGAATACAATGAGAACAACCCAACATGCCCAGAACAGCGGACAAATCCCCCCACCCTGCCCAGATAACCCCAACCTATCCAAGCTTGAGTATCCCATGAACAATTTCTTCTCTAATAGATCAGGACGGGGAGGCCCGTATTGCCACCCACCACTCTAGGTAAACCCAAGAACTGAACCTAGGCAGTAGGGCAATACAATTTTAGCACAGACAGCTCCCCATATAAAGTGACCATCCGCAACATAAAATAAGACTCTCAGAACATAAGTCCCATTATACTCAGCCCCTGCGATCAAGCCAGTCAGACGCTTCCTCTGGGGAGGTGAAGAATTTCACCACTTCACCATCCTGGATTCTGAGACGTGCCGGATACATCATGGCATAAACCAGGCCTTTCTCCCGCAGCCGAACTCTCACAGCCGTGAACTGTCTGCGTTGTTTCTGCACCTCTGTAGAAAAGTCCGGGTAGAAGGAAATCCGGACGTTGTCCAAATGAAGGTCCTTCATACGACGGGCCGTAGCCAGGATAGCGTCCCTGTCTCTATAATTTAACACCTTAAAGATAAAAGGACGTGGCGGGGCTCCAGGGGGCAGAGGACGGGTAGGGATCCTGTGCGCCCTCTCCACTGCAAAAGTCCCTGATAGGGTAATTGGGTTCAGGAGTTGCTTGATGAGGCGCTCCGTAAATTCCTCAGGGGAAGGGCCCTCTGCTCTCTCCGGTAAGCCCATAATCCTAATATTATTTCTCCTGTTTCGGTTTTCAGCGTCCTCCACTTTTGCCGCCAGGGTTTTAACTTGGTTTTGCAAATCACGGATCACCGAGTCCTCACGTTGGACCGTATCCTCCACCTCTCCCAGCCTCCTCTCCACCTCAGTTGTCCTCTCACGGATCTTGTCAATATCATGTCTGAGGAGAGTTAAGTCGGCCTGTACATGGTCAATTTTGACCGTGAGTGTCGTTTGGCAGCTGGTAATGGCCGCCATGATTTTGGCGAGGTCTACCTCCGGACACTCAGCAGAAGTTCCAGAGTTGTGGCCATCTGTCTGGCTCATATTGTCAAGCATCAATTTGGGAGGGATAGCAGGCCCAGAGGTACCCGTTTTTCGGCCCATAAAAGCTTCAGCAACCAGCTTGTGGCTTAATATAAGTGTCCAGTCTCTCTCTGCTGAGGATAACGCAGACACAGTGACCCCAACTAGTGTCTCACCGCCCCAGGTGAATCCCTGTAACGGCAGAGTAGGTGAAAAAGTTCTCTACCTGGGTAACGGCCTATAAGGGGAGAGGTATAGCCCCCTGCAGCTCCGCAGCCAATATGGCGCCCGCAGCGTCTAATGTCCCGGGGTCACAGGTTCGCCGTCCGGTCAAGGATAGAGTGAAATGAACCCACCGGATTAACGTTCCAGATCCCGCTTGGCCTCTGAAGTAGGTAGGTATGACAGGGAACCTCCTCTCGCCAGCTCCCCCACCGATCGATCCGGCCAGCAGGCAGGAATGGCGTCAGGAAGTGTCGTCTGGTAAGTAGGCCCAGATCCAGGGCTCTTTATCCAGCAGTCACCGCAGGGCACCGGGACAGGTAAAACTTCCTGGGGGCACTCACAGAGGTTCACTGAGGGTCTTTAGGCAGAAATTCACAGTTTATCCAAGCGGATGGTCAGGATTCAAACAGGATAGAATCGGAGCTGAAGCGATCAGCGTCTTCACTCCATGCCGGTCAGGCCACGCCCCTTCTCCACTTTTTAATGAGCTTTGCCACCGCTTTCTCCTTACTCTGGACCTTTTATCTGCTCATTGTAATTTTGATAATGAGAGAATAACACACACCTGACCATGGAACAGCTGAGAAGCCAATTGTCCCATTACTTTTGGTCCCTTAGCAAGTGGGAGGCACATATGCAAACTTTTGTAATTCCTACACTGTTCACCTGATTTGGATGTAAATGCCCTCAAATTAAAGCTGACAGTCTGCAGTTAAAGCACATCTTGTTCGTTTCATTTGAAATCCATTGTGGTGGTGTATAGAGTAAAAAATGTTAGAATTGTGTCGATGTCCCAATATTTATGGACCTGACTGTATGTAGTGCAGGCCTCAGAGGTGCTTTACAACAAAAAATGTAAATATGTCCCCCCACAATGGAACAGATGGATTTAACTGATTATATTTCACTCTCAGAAATGCAGCACAAGGGTACTTTACAGAAAAAAATGGGAATATGTCCCCCCCAGGGTCCCTGAACTCAAATACAGTATTATTTTTCCCTTCCCCTTGCACATATGCAGTGCAGGTGCACTTTAAAAATGGGTATATGTTGGCCACTGAACTACAAGAACAGGATTAAATGATTCCCCCTGGCACATATGCAGTGTTGGTGCACTGCTGTTGCACAAAATGGCCGCCGACGCCCACCTAACTAACAGATGGATTAAAACTTCTTTTTTCAGTCTCACTGGGCTCAGGGCAGGGTACAAAAATGTTGCATTGCACCCCCAAAACAAAAAACGCTGTAAATCGCTGACTTCACATCAAGTGCAAATATCAGAGTCTTTCCCAATCTCTCCCTCACAGCAGCAGCATCCTATCCCTACATCTAGTAAGAGCAGAGTGATGTGCGGCGCTATGTGACTCCAGCATATATAGAGGCTGGGTCACATGCTGCACTTGGCTAATCACAGCCATACCATTAGTAGGCATGGCTGTGATGGCTTCTAAGGGCACACTAATTAAACGCTTGTTGATTGGCTGCCCTGCAGATTTTCAACAAGCGCCATTAAATCGCTGAACAGCAAACTCAAACCCAAACTTTTACGAAAATGTTTGGGTTCGGGTCCAGGTACAAAAACCCTAAAGTTCGGTACGACCCCAGCGGCGACCAAAAAGGACTATAAATTGTGTTTTGAACAATAAAGGGATAAAGTCTACAGTCTATTATTATTGCTATATCTATCTATCTATCTATCTATCTATATATATATATATATATATATATATATCACTGGTTATATAAATATATACACTCACCTAAAGAATTATTAGGAACACCATACTAATACGGTGTTGGACCCCCTTTTGCCTTCAGAACTGCCTTAATTCTACGTGGCATTGATTCAACAAGGTGCTGATAGCATTCTTTAGAAATGTTGGCCCATATTAATAGGATAGCATCTTGCAGTTGATGGAGATTTGAGGGATGCACATCCAGGGCACGAAGCTCCCGTTCCACCACATCCCAAAGATGCTCTATTGGGTTGAGATCTGGTGACTGTGGGGGCCATTTTAGTACAGTGAACTCATTGTCATGTTCAAGAAACCAATTTGAAATGATTCGAGCTTTGTGACATGGTGCATTATCCTGCTGGAAGTAGCCATCAGAGGATGGGTACATGGTGGTCATAAAGGGATGGACATGGTCAGAAACAATGCTCAGGTAGCCCGTGGCATTTAAGCGATGCCCAATTGGCACTAAGGGGTCTAAAGTGTGCCCAGAAAACATCCCCCACACCATTACACCACCACCACCAGCCTGCACACTGGTAACAAGGCATCATGGATACATGTTCTCATTCTGTTAACGCCAAATTCGGACTCTACCATTTGAATGTCTCAACAGAAATTGAGACTCATCAGACCAGTCAACATTTTTCCAGTCTTCAACAGTCCAATTTTGGTGAGCTCGTGCAAATTGTAGCCTCTTTTTCCTATTTGTAGTGGAGATGAGTGGTACCCGGTGGGGTCTTCTGCTGTTGTAGCCCATCCGCCTCAAGGTTGTGCGTGTTGTGGCTTCACAAATGCTTTGCTGCATACCTCGGTTGTAACGAGTGGTTATTTCAGTCAACGTTGTTCTTCTATCAGCTTGAATAAGTCGGCCCATTCTCCTCTGACCTCTAGCATCCACAAGGCATTTTTGCCCACAGGACTGCCGCATACTGGATGTTTTTCCCTTTTCACACCATTCTTTGTAAACCCTAGAAATGGTTGTGCGTGAAAATCCCAGTAACTGAGCAGATTGTGAAATACTCAGACCGGCCCGTCTGGCACCAACAACCATGCCATGCTCAAAATTGCTTAAATCACCTTTCTTTCCCATTCTGACATTCAGTTTGGAGTTCAGGAGATTGTCTTGACCAGGACCACACCCCTAAATGCATTGAAGCAACTGCCATGTGATTGGTTGACTAGATAATTGCATTAATGAGAGAGAAATAGAACAGGTGTTCCTAATAATTCTTTAGGTGAGTGTATGTATGTATGTATGTGTGTGTGTATATATATATATATATATATATATATAATTCGAAGAAAGCAGGACTGCACTCCAAGTAAAGTGAAAAATCAGTGGAGCTTTATTCACCCATAACTTTGGCAACTTTGCGACGTTTCGGCTCACAAGAGCCTTCTTCCGAAGAAGGCTCTTGTGAGCCGAAACGTCGCAAAGTTGCCAAAGTTATGGGTGAATAAAGCTCCACTGATTTTTCACTTTACTTGGAGTGCAGTCCTGCTTTCTTCGAATCGTATTGTTGGGGCATTGCCGCTGCCTCTGTGGATTTTGCACCCGATTCCAAAAGGTGGTGCTCCCGCTGGATTTTCTTCAGTATATATATATATATATATATATATATATACACTGCTCAAAAAAATAAAGGGAACACAAAAATAACACATCCTAGATCTGAATTAATTAAATATTCTTCTAAAATACTTTGTTCTTTACATAGTTGAATGTGCTGACAACAAAATCACACAAAAAATAAAAAATGGAAATCTAATTTTTCAACCCATGGAGGTCTGGATTTGGAGTCACACTCAAAATTAAAGTGGAAAAACACACTACAGGCTGATCCAACTTTGATGTAATGTCCTTAAAACAAGTCAAAATGAGGCTCAGTAGTGTGTGTGGCCTCCACGTGCCTGTATGACCTCCCTACAACGCCTGTGCATGCTCCTGATGAGGTGGCGGACGGTCTCCTGAGGGATCTCCTCCCAGACCTGGACTAAAGCATCTGCCAACTCCTGGACAGTCTGTGGTGCAACGTGACGTTGGTGGATAGAGCGAGACATGATGTCCCAGATGTGCTCAATTGGATGCAGGTCTGGGGAACGGGCGGGCCAGTCATAGCATCAATGCCTTCGTCTTGCAGGAACTGCTGACACACTCCAGCCACATGAGGTCTAGCATTGTCTTGCATTAGGAGGAACCCAGGGCCAACCGCACCAGCATATGGTCTCACAAGGGGTCTGAGGATCTCATCTCGGTACCTAATGGCAGTCAGGCTACCTCTGGCGAGCACATGGAGGGCTGTGCGGCCCTCCAAAGAAATGCCACCCCACACCATTACTGACCCAATGCCAAACCGGTCATGCTGGAGGATGTTGCAGGCAGCAGAACATTCTCCACGGCGTCTCCAGACTCTGTCACGTCTGTTACATGTGCTCAGTGTGAACCTGCTTTCATCTGTGAAGAGCACAGGGCGCCAGTGGCGAATTTGTTAATCTTGGTGTTCTCTGGCAAATGCCAAACGTCCTGCACGGTGTTGGGCTGTAAGCACAACCCCCACCTGTGGACATCGGGCCCTCATATCTCCCTCATGGAGTCTGTTTTTGACTGTTTGAGCAGACACATGCACATTTGTGGCCTGCTGGAGGTCATTTTGCAGGGCTCTGGCAGTGCTCCTCCTGTTCCTCCTTGCACAAGGAGGAGGTAGCAGTCCTGCTGCTGGGTTGTTGCCCTCCTACGGCCTCCTCCACGTCTCCTGATGTACTGGCCTGTCTCCTGGTAGCGCCTCCATGCTCTGGACACTACGCTGACAGACACAGCAAACCTTCTTGCCACAGCTTGCATTGATGTGCCATCCTGGATAAGCTGCACTACCTGAGCCACTTGTGTGGGTTGTAGAGTCCGTCTCATGCTACCACTAGAGTTAAAGCACCGCCAGCATTCAAAAGTGACCAAAACATCAGCCAGGAAGCATAGGAACTGAGAAGTGGTCTGTGGTTGCCACCTGCAGAACCACTCCTTTATTGGGGGTGTCTTGCTAATTGTCTATAATTTCCACCTGTTGTCTATCCCATTTGCACAACAGCATGTGAAATTGATTGTCACTCAGTGTTGCTTCCTAAGTGGACAGTTTGATTTCACAGAAGTGTGATTGACTTGGAGTTACATTGTGTTGTTTAAGTGTTCCCTTTATTTTTTTGAGCAGTGTATATATATATACACTGCTCAAAAAAATAAAGGGAACACTTAAACAGCACAATGTAACTCCAAGTCAATCACACTTCTGTGAAATCAAACTGTGGAAATTATAGGCAATCAACAGGTGGAAATTATAGGCAATTAGCAAGACACCCCCAATTAAGGAGTGGTTCTGCAGGTGGTGACTACAGACCACTTCTCAGTTCCTATGCTTCCTGGCTGATGTTTTGGTCACTTTTGAATGCTGGCGGTGCTTTCCCTCTAGTGGTGGCATGAGACGGAGTCTACAACCCACACAAGTGGCTCAGGTAGTACAGCTTATCCAGGATGGCACATCAATGCGATCTGTGGCAAGAAGGTTTGCTGTGTCTGTCAGCATAGTGTCCAGAGCATGGAGGCGCTACCAGGAGACAGGCCAGTACATCAGGAGACATGGAGGAGGCCGTAGGAGGGCAACAACCCAGCAGCAGGACCGCTACCTCCGCCTTTGTGCAAGGAGGAACAGGAGGAGCACTGCCAGAGCCCTGCAAAATGACCTCCAGCAGGCCACAAATGTGCATGTGTCTGCTCAAACGGTCAGAAACAGACTCCATGAGGGTGATATGAGGGCCCGACGTCCACAGGTGGGGGTTGTGCTTGCAGCCCAACACCATGCAGGACGTTTGGCATTTGCCAGAGAACACCAAGATTGGCAAATTCGCCACTGGCGCCCTGTGCTCTTCACAGATGAAAGCAGGTTCACACTGAGCACATGTGACAGACGTGACAGAGTCTTGAGACACTGTGGAGAACGTTCTGCTGCCTGCAACATCCTCCAGCATGACCGGTTTGGCATTGGGTCAGTAATGGTGTGGGGTGGCATTTCTTTGGAGGGCCGCACAGCCCTCCATGTGCTTGCCAGAGGTAGCCTGACTGCCATTAGGTACCGAGATGAGATCCTCAGACCCCTTGTGAGACCATATGCTGGCGCGGTTGGCCCTGGGTTCCTCCTAATGCAAGACAATGCTAGACCTCATGTGGCTGGAGTGTGTCAGCAGTTCCTGCAAGACGAAGGCATTGATGCTATGGACGGGCCCGCCCGTTCCCCAGACCTGAATCCAATTGAGCACATCTGGGACATCATGTCTCGCTCTATCCACCAACGCCACGTTGCACCACAGACTGTCCAGGAGTTGGCAGATGCTTTAGTCCAGGTCTGGGAGGAGATCCCTCAGGAGACCATCCGCCATCTCATCAGGAGCATGCACAGGCGTTGTAGGGAGGTCATACAGGCATGTGGAGGCCACACACACTACTGAGCCTCATTTTGACTTGTTTTAAGGACATTACATCAAAGTTGGATCAGCCTGTAGTGTGTTTTTCCACTTTAATTTTGAGTGTGACTCCAAATCCAGACCTCCATGGGTTGAAAAATTTGATTTCCATTTTTTTATTTTTGTGTGATTTTGTTGTCAGCACATTCAACTATGCAAAGAACAAAGTATTTCAGAAGAATATTTAATTAACTCAGATCTAGGATGTGTTATTTTTGTGTTCCCTTTATTTTTTTGAGCAGTGTATATACACAGATAGACACACACCGCAATACATTAACAACACTATAAAACCTGACTACGCTAACACAACACAATCTACTATTCCATCCCAAAATCTACCTAGACATACACTTACATACACACGTAAATAGCAGCAGCTCCCACCCACCTGGCTACACACTGTCCCTATGGGGAAAACAAGGGGTTAAACACAATCAGGTGTTATAGTGGCACTGCAAGGGTTAATTTATGCAGGCCAGGGTATATTGCAGGGGTTAACAAAGTAATGCTGGGGCTGCTGGGAATGTAGGGGTTAATGGGCAGGAATTGCAGGGGTTAATGGCAGGGAAATATTGGTGGCAGTGGGAATGCAGGGGTTAAGGATTGCAGGGTCAGGGATATAGATTGTAGGGTCAGGGTGGCAGGAAAAGGGTTAACAGTAGGGAATGTTCGTTGGTGGCGTAGGGAAGGTAAAGCAGGGGTTAATGCGATGGTGGTACAGGGTTATATTGGTAAAGCAGGGGTTAATGCATTTGTTGTATAGGGTTATATTGGTAAAGCAGGGGTTAATGCGTTGGTGGTATAGGGTACTCAGACCTCCAGGAGTTAATTGCTTGTCCTCCAGGGGCTAATGCTCATCGTCCTGGGGTTGATTCTCGCTGATGCTCGTCTTGCAGGGGATGATTCTCTCTTGGGGGCTGCTCGGCTCAACTGATGAGCGCAGCGCCGCCGAACTATTTAAATCCAGTGGCGCTCACTCCCGCACGCCTGCAGGCAAGTACACGTGGGTTGGCGCGGTGGTATGAAATCCGCACCAGCCCGCGCATCCTGGCTCTCCCTTCCAAGCGGGGGATGCTTTGATCCTACTGCCTGTGAAATGCCCGCTGATCTCAGGCGCTGTAATTACAGAGCCAGAGTTTCGTGGCATACAAGGACAGGGGGAGCCCTTTGTTCCCTCTGTCCATGTTATGTTAAACATCTCCGGCACTGTTCGAGATGTTTAACAAAAGGCGAAGGATCTCTTTTGATCCTCTTGTCTTTTGCTGCGCCCACAAGTGGACATAATTGTCCAGCTATCTGGGCGGCATCTGCCTCCTGCAGGCGCGCTGGTATGCCTCTGCAGGAGGATGCAATAGCTGGGGGGGCACTCATGATAGGGGGGTATTTTGGCCACATTTAGGTTAATATAAGTATATATACGCATATAGATCAACGCAAACGCACATATCTATATACATATATAATCCACATAAATGTAAAGCAGCACTCCTTGAGTAAAAAGTGAAAAATGTGATATTTATTCAACACATGTTGATACAGGCAACGTTTCAGCTCTCTCACAGAGCCATTATCAAGCCATATATACATATATATATATATATATATATATATATATACACACACACAACCCAGGGCATACTAATGTATATATGGACATGCACACAATACAGGGCATATATCCATATATACACTGGGCCCAAATACAGGGGACATATACATTCTGGGACAATTATAAAGGGATATACATCACACATATATCCCCACTGGCCATATAGGGCAAATATATATATGTATATATGTATAGCTTAGACATGTATACATATATATATGCGAATATATACCACTTCCCTCTACAATCCCCCTGTTGTCGAGGATACGACAATAAAGTTTGAGGGAAGTGTTGGGATGTATGTGCCTCTTTAACCCCTCTCACTGAAGTAAAAATCTTAGGTACTTAGACATCGCCCATCGCGACAAACACCTCCGACCTGCCTTTCAATGTAATCAAACGTCTCCATCCACAGAATACACTGTCTTCTTCTCTCTGGACCTTACAGTCTGTCAGTGTGGATCTTCAGGTATCAGCCACTCCCAATGTAGTCTTTTTCTGACTCTGGAATGGCTTCACCCTCACAGTCTCTAGATCGATCCACGTAGCAGCTGTGGACCGGCCTCCTTTTATTTCTGCTGTCAGTGTCAATCTGCAGGTATCAGCTGCTTCCACTGTCATCTTTTACTGGTCTGACTCTAGAATGGCTTCACCCTCCTAATCTCTGGCAACCGTGGACTGGCCTCCTTTCAGCAAAGTCAAGACTCTTTTCCGACACTTCTTCTTGATTGAAGAATCTATAGGAGGTTCTCCCATGGACAGATACATAGGTCTTTACCAGGCAGGTCAGAATTTGAGTAAGAGGTGATGTCATAGTACCTAAATTCTAACTGTGGGAAAGAACACTGCACTTACTGAAATTCAGTCCCTCCCTTACGAACTTCACCGTTCTTGGGGTTAAAGTGGCAAATATCTTGTCCCCATTCACACAAATTCCATGTTTTCACACCCACAATCGCAGTTATCTTGGTCTTGTCATGGGTTAGTTGAATGGTGTCCCGATTCTCTCTCGAAGATTCAGAAGTATTTCATCTTCTTGGCTGAAGTCTAGCAGGAGATGTTTGAGCTCTTTACCAAAGCCAAGAGGAATCTTCTGAAGTCTCACGGGAGTGTCAGGGCAGATATTGAGTCTCTTCTTTGGGGTGATCGGTGTCCTTCCCTGTTCTGCGACGTCTAAACCTAGGACGGGACTAAGGGTGCAATACGCTCCTGGGAGGAGTTTTCCTCTCTTGGTGCATTTAGTTCCAAAGATTGTATATGACATATTTTTGCCCTTGGTACAAACACCAATACCCCTTTCCCAAGTATTTCAGATGGGAGGAACGTATTGGGCTGGCCTTCATCTCACAGGACCCCTCGGTGTTCCAACACTGGTGTCTAAGCACCCGATCCTGACTACCTTGATAGAGAATTTCATCCTCTTTCTTCCAACATCCCTCTGTGTAAAAACAAATAATGATGGCCTCCCTCATAGGTTAGAGCATCCGAGGGGACCTGTGGAGGAAGTAGCGTCTGGATATTCACAATACCCATGTTAATGGCACTATATTCCTGTCTAATATAGCCAGATACAGGTGCCAACAATGATGCAGTACAAGTGAGATTCTGACATCCGTGCCACTGGATCACCCACCAGTTGGTGTGATTGGCTGCAAAAGGAGAGATCAGGGGACTTACCCGTTGACGGAGGTTGAATGGGTAGTGACCGCTGTACAAGGATGATTCAATATGTTTAAGGTTGTCCGAGAGTTCACTTTGAACTGGCGTATACACCAGGGCAAGCTGAGCTCTGTCCTGCTCCTCTGAGACCCACAACTAACCCTCTAAACTTCTCTCATAGAGCAGAAGATAGAGAGGTAGTGGCATCTATGTGGGAATGCTGCAAACCCTCAAAGAGGTGGTTTACATCAAGCTGGGTCTTGAATCCTTCCCTGGCATGTCGCACAACATCCCCAAGTTTACTTCTCAGGATTTCCATATCCATAGTGTTCAGGGCGCCCACTTCCAATGCAACTCCACCTAATCCCATGGCTACCAGATCTCTTTTCCCCCTGTATTTCCTGTGTCGGGGGTCATATTTTCTTACCTCTTGCCCGATTCTTTCCAACCTTTTATCATGTCAATTTGGTTCCTCACAAACTCCCTACATCTGTGATCCCAATGGTCAACTCTGAAGTCATCCATGGAAATTCTCCATGTGTATGGGACGATTTTTTTTCCCGTGATGACCCTGTTCATGGCGATGACAGTTGAGGAATTATAGGATCGGCCAACTGATGGATAGGGGCGTTGCAAGGGTCCAGGTGTGGTTTCACAGGTTGGAGACCTTCCGTTTCATAGGGGATCCTTACCACCGTAACACACACTTGCCCTCTACCTCTGAACTGATACCACTGATCACTCTCTCCAGCCTGTAACACTAGTTTTCCTACAGGTTTGGATTTGGACACTGTGTAAATGTCCAGCACCCTTCATCTACTGCCTCGCAAAAAGGCCACTTAAACGATCCATCTATATTGATGTAAAAGTTAATATCCCTGCCTCTGGGGTCTTTCCAATCAGAAGACACATACCTATCCCGGTATTCCTCGGTCATGGGGGTACCGTCCATCCATTCATCCACTGTAGGGGTATCCACCCCATTGCACACTAAATCCTATCTCCAGGGATAAGTGTTCAACATCAACATCTGGGTATCCTACTCCCAGTGGGCATAGGTGATGAAATAGTACCCCATCACCCCCGGTATACAGTTGTCTCTCATGTTAGTGATCATTAAAGACCATATGGATGGAGATCCCTCTAACTGAGTATACCTAAGATCCTTGGCATCAGTCTGTACCTTTAAAACTGTTTCTCGGTACAAGCCTTCCAGTTTTACCAGCCCACTCTGGTCATTCCATAAGGCTTGACAAGAGTTACTGCAGTTTAACTTTAACATCATTACACTGGTTCATAAGTAATCTGTGGACACATGTCCCTGAACATAACTGGATTCCCTAGTGATTATCATCGGAGAATCCCTCAACATGCAATAAGCTTTTAGGGTGCCCTTTACCGGAATGGGTCTATCAAACTATGTCCTTACCCTCAAACCATCATGGCTATCCTTCCTTATGAAGGTAGCTTAGAGGATATACCAGCCACTATATTCTGCCCCCGTGACATCTTCAGGACTTAAAACCCCTTCTTTAGTACACAACACCGTGGTAGTGTTGGCTTCCACTTGCTTGTAAGAGTGCAAGTGAGGGTCCCTAGACACCCATCTTAAAGATTTAAGAGGTGTAGGGTCTGAGTCTTGCAAATGTCTGAATTCCTTGAGACAGAGGGCATGTAAGTCATGTTGTATGGCAGACACATTCTCCACTGGGGTATAATATTGAATAACACCTTTGGCAAAACCCTCTCTCTGGAAACCACACAGATACTACTGTTCCTGTGTAAAGGTGAAGTTCTCTTATGGTTCCAGGATTTTTCCACCCAAACATTCCACCAATAAAAGACCGGGTTTACTAAGTGATATGTTGGCCATACCATAATTAGTTCCCAGACCCTCCCCTGAAGAGGCTGAGCCTGCCCCAATCATGCTTACCACCAGTGTCACAAGCTGGAGACGTGCCCTGTTCAGAGGACCCCTATGTCTTTTCTGACAATTTGGTTCCATGGCGAGTCTCCATCTTGTGTTCTGTCAAGTGATAGTGAGTATGTTGTCAGTGCCATGGATCCACCATCGACCCACCAAACCCCCCCTCACCCAACTCTAAGCGGGTACATGTTATTGAGTTGGGGAGGCTTGAGTGGCCTTGGCCTGGTCGATATGGATCCAAAAAATCTTCCAGCCGCCTACGTGATTTTTTCTTGGTTGTCATCGGCTTTTGTACTTTTAGCATAATGTCACCCATCACTTCGAGGATCTGATAGGCAGTTTGCATCCCAAGGCCCGACCCGACGGAAGATTTTCATCATTGCCAGTTCTTCTACAGAGGGCATCGGTGTCTCCCCCTAGAGGTACGGTTTGTGCAGCCGTATCGCAGCATGAGGCAGTAACTCTTTCAGGTTCTGCTGAACCTGTTGGAGAAACAAGTCTCTAGCAATGGCGTTCTTCACGGGCTCCGACACTAGAGGTTCATTGGGCAAGCAAAGGGGCATTTTGCGTCCGGTCATGAGTTCAAATGGAGTGATACCAGTACTAGTTGCCTCAGTAGCTCGATAACCCTTTAGCACAGCTGGAAGAGAACTTATCCATGAGGAACCTTTCTCCAATAGTGCTTTGGAAAGCCATGTTTTAATGGTCCGGTTCATCCGCTCAACGATGCCTGCAGACTGAGGATGGTAAAGCACAAGAAACCTTTGCTTTATGTCTAAAAGACCACAAAGCGCTTTCATTACCTTAACCGTGAAATGGGTTCCTCTGTCTGACTCTATCACTCTGGGGATTCCCCATCGTGACAGAACCTGTTCCCAAAGAACATGGGCAGTTGTTGCAGCCGAATCGTTGACTGTGGGGATGGCTTCTACCCATTTAGAGAAGACATCCACTACCACCAGCGCGTAACGACACTTACAACTTCCTGCTGGTAAAAGTCCGATTATAATCAATTTGGATTGCGGACCACGGTCCATCTGCAAGAGGAACCTGCTACAACACCGGCTTCAGGGCAGACGCCCCTGGGTTAACTTGAGCACATACCAGACACTGTTGGGTAACCTCTTCCACTGTGTTGGACATTCCTGGCCAGTATAAGTTGTCCCTCAGGAGAGACAAGAGTTTATCCTGGCCAAGGTGTCCAAACAGTTGGTGGTTCAGTCTTGTCAGTTTTTCTTGTGGATGCTGCGGAACCACGGGAAGAGGAAGTTTCTGTGTACCGGTATCATAACACAGGATCCCTTGTTGCGTTGACCAGGGATGCTGTGGTGATGTGATGTGTGCCATTAAACGAGGATCTTTGGATTGTTCCTCCTCAAATGACACAGGGCCATCTTTCAGATTGGTTTGTCTTACTGCAATCCGGTAAGCTGGTAGCGGCTCATTGCCTGGTTCCCGAAGTGTCCCAGACACTGCTGATATTTTGGCCAATTCATCCACCTTGTAGTTGCCTAGCGTCAAAGGTTCGTCAACTTTCTGATGAGCAGGGATTTTAACGATGGCTGCTTCTGCTGGGTGTGCCATGCCCTATTCCCACAGTTCTTTCAGGGCCAACACATGAGCCAGAGGTTTGTTTTGGCTGTCCACAAATCCTTGTCTCTTCCATGTGTCCCGGTGCAGGGTGAGGGAACGAACTACATATGAACTGTCGCTATTTATAGTTCGTTTCCCTGGGGGTTGAAGGAGCAGAGCTTCTTTGACATCCTCCAGTTCCGCCCGCTGTGCCAACATGTGACCGGGCAACCTGACGAGACTCTGGGTACCTGTGGTCTCATCCAGCACAGCAAAACCTGTCACATAGGTTCCATCCATGTAGAATCGAGAGCTATCAACAAAGATGGCTCTGTCTTCTTGATGTCGGTCGGTCCTGAACATTTGTGGCGCGTGGATTTGCGTTGGTTGTCCACAGTAATGTTCGGTTCTAGTCATGTTCAGTAACTGGGACAGAACACACTTTGCTTTGTGGTTCACCTTCATATTCCACCCACTGAGATC
The DNA here is from genome assembly GCF_905171765.1 of Bufo bufo. Lineage (NCBI taxonomy): Eukaryota > Metazoa > Chordata > Amphibia > Anura > Bufonidae > Bufo > Bufo bufo. The sequence continues at coordinate 410,957,256 of NC_053391.1, read as the reverse complement.
CATAATCCACCTCCCAAATCTCTGTTGGGAGATTCTAGGAAGTGTATCACGGAGTAGGGGGGCCAAAGGAGAATGTGAAGTCTGCAAGGTGAGGGGCCTGAAGCCAACAATATGCTTGGTGGTTTTGACGGCAATGTGTATGGCTGCCAGTTGTTTGGCACACTCATTTAACCCTCGTTCAACGGACGAAAGTAGCCTGGAGAAGTATCCCAGCAGTCTAGTCTTGTACCCTATCTGCTGTAGGAGGACCGCTGAGATAGACTCTGTCCCTGCATGTGCCTGTATGGCCATTTCCCCTTCTGGATGGGGAGTGGCCAGTACAGGGGCAGAGGAGAGGTCCCTTTTCAAGGTAGAAAAGGCCTCTTCCTGCGCATCAGACCAACCCTTTGGCAGCGAAATTTTCTATGAACTCCCTCATGAAGTTGGCTACTCCCAGGAATTTTTTAAAATCCTGTAAAGTGCCAAGCCTAGGTAACTTTACAATGGCTTCCACTCAGGCCGCCACAATTCCTTTAGCTCCAAAATAAATTTGGACCCCAAGGAAAGTCACCTCTGCTTTGGCCAAATTTGCCTTGAGGGGACTCAACTAGAGTCCTGCCCTGGCCAGGAGTCGCAATAACTCTCTCAACAGAACCAAGTGTTCTTCAATGGTTTCTGTATGTAAGAGCAAGTCATCCACGTATTGCTGAAGACATTCCGGCCGTGAAAACACGCTCAGTACGGCCGCTAATGCCTGGTGAAAATACGTGGGACTACTGTGGAACCCCTGGGGGAGTACACAAAACATGTACTGTTTGGCCCCCACCATAAAGGCAAATTTTTACCTGCAGTTTTCTGTAAGTTCGATAGAAAAGAACCCATTGGCAACATCTATGGTCGAGAATACGCGACTTTTGCCGCTTATTCTGGCCATGATGTCAGGAGTCTGTACCACTACCGGAGCAGACATTGGGGTGTACTTATTAAGTACCCGGAGATCTATGGTGAGCCTCCATGCATTGGTGTCCTTCTTCTTTACTGGCCAGAGGGCATTGTTGCATTTTGAATTTCCCTCTATGACCACACCCCTTGTCTTCAATTCCTGGCCGATGTTCGTCCATCACTATTAGAGAATATACCACAGAGCCAGTTCCTACGGTTTAAGAGACACTGCACAGAAAGAGAGGAATATGAAAGGGAGGCAGAATTTATGCAAAATAAATTTGAATCTAAGGGCTACAATAGAGATAAATTAATACAACATAAAACAGAAATAGGCCATTTAAATAGACAAGCACTGTTAGAGGAGAGGGAGAAAGAAAAAACAAAAACAGAAGAAGCAGCACTGATTCCCCCTATTATTATACCATACAATAGCCAGGTACCACACTTCAAGAAAATCATTAAAAAACACTGGGACATCTTTAAAAAAGATAAAATAATTGGTGAATTAATTCCGGCAGAACCGAGATTTGTATATCGAAAAGCTAAAAATATAGGTAGAATGGTGGCATCTACAGTCGTGGCCAAAAGTTTTGAGTGACAAAAATATTAGTTTTCACAAAGTTTGCTGCTAAACTGCTTTTAGATCTTTGTTTCAGTTGTTTCTGTGATGTAGTGAAATATAATTACACGCACTTCATACGTTTCAAAGGCTTTTATCGACAATTACATGACATTTATGCAAAGAGTCAGTATTTGCAGTGTTGGCCCTTCTTTTTCAGGACCTCTGCAATTCGACTGGGCATGCTCTCAATCAACTTCTGGGCCAATTCCTGACTGATAGCAACCCATTCTTTCATAATCACTTCTTGGAGTTTGTCAGAATTAGTGGGTTTTTGTTTGTCCACCCGCCTCTTGAGGATTGACCACAAGGTCTCAATGGGATTAAGATCTGGGGAGTTTCCAGGTCATGGACCCAAAATGTCAACGTTTTGGTCCCCGAGCCACTTAGTTATCACTTTTGCCTTATGGCACGGTGCTCCATCGTGCTGGAAAATGCATTGTTCTTCACCAAACTGTTGTTGGATTGTTGGAAGAAGTTGCTGTTGGAGGGTGTTTTGGTACCATTCTTTATTCATGGCTGTGTTTTTGGGCAAAATTGTGAGTGCCTTGGATGAGAAGCAACCCCACACATGAATGGTCTCAGGATGCTTTACTGTTGGCATGACACAGGACTGATGGTAGCGCTCACCTTTTCTTCTCCGGACAAGCCTTTTTCCAGATGCCCCAAACAATCGAAAAGAGGCTTCATCGGAGAATATGACTTTGCCCCAGTCCTCAGCAGTCCATTCACCATACTTTCTGCAGAAGATCAATCTGTCCCAGATGGGTTTTTTTGGAGAGAAGTGGCTTCTTTGCTGCCCTTCTTGACACCAGGCCATCTTCCAAAAGTCTTCGCCTCCCTGTGCGTGCAGATGCGCTCACACCTGCCTGCTGCCATTCCTGAGCAAGCTCTGCACTGGTGGCACTCCGATCCCGCAGCTGAATCCTCTTTAGGAGACGATCCTAGCGCTTGCAGGACTTTCTTAGACGCCCTGAAGCCTTCTTAACAAGAATTGAACCTCTTTCCTTGAAGTTCTTGATGATCCTATAAATTGTTGATTGAGTGCAATCTTAGTAGCCACAATATCCTTGCCTGTGAAGCCATTTTTATGCAACGCAATGATGGCTGCACGCGTTTCTTTGCAGGTCACCATGGTTAACAATGGAAGAACAATAATTTCAAGCATCACCCTCCTTTTAACATGTCAAGTCTGCCATTTTAATCCAATCAGCCTGACATAATGATCTCCAGCCTTTTGCTCGTCAACATTCTCACCTGAGTTAACAAGATGATTACTGAAATGATCTCAGCAGGTCCTTTAATGACAGCAATGAAATGCAGTGGAAAGGTTTTTTTTGGGATTAAGTTAATTTTCATGGCAAAGAAGGACTATGCAATTCATCTGATCACTCTTCATAACATTCTGGAGTATATGCAAATTGCTATTATAAAAACTTAAGCAGCAACTTTTCCAATTTCCAATATTTATGTAATTCTCTAAACTTTTGGCCACGACTGTGCAAATAAATGTATGGCAACAAAAAACAGTAGTGAGAAACATGTTAAACAGATAGTCGTTCAAAGTGGGATACAAGAAATCACTAATTAATAAAATTCTAATGCAAATAACTAATAGTGATGGCTCATACAAACAGAACATCAAGCAATTCATCACTTGCAATAGTTGGGGAGTAATATACATAATTACATGCCCCTGTTATAAAGTATACATTGGTCGAATGAAAAGACAATTAAGGAAAATAATAGGGGAACATGTATACAATATCCAGAGGAAATCCGAGGGACATCTGTTATCACGCCACTATAAAGAAAAGCATAAAGGAAATTTCACTGGCTCAACATTTTGTGGGATAGAAATACAGAGAAAAAATAAAAGGGGAGGAGACTTTGTTAAAGAAATGTCCAGGGCTAAAAACCAAATGGATATTCAACATGAACTCCCTAATACCCAGTGGCCTAAACACTGAAATAGAACTGTTTGCCTTTGAATAATAAATAATAATAAAAAAAATCTCTCCTTTACCAGTACACCACACTATATAGCGGACAAGAATAGAGTCAAACACTAAAACCTATGAGCGAGTGCATATAAAGAGGGCACTGAAGAGAGTCATGTAATTCTCCCTGAGGAAGGACAGCGATCTGTCTGAAACGCATCAGAGGAATCTTGGCACCTGCAACCATCCGTAGTTGCAGGAGTGACGTCACAAGCTGCCGTGAGAGCGCAAACCGCTAACTCCTTTTCGTACAGCATCATGCCACCAGCCGGGCGGGAGCTGTCAATTCCAGCAACTGATCCGCGATAGTGTGGGTTCCGAACCAGCTACAGAGGGAGATACACTTGGGAAAAGAAGGACTTCAATCATAAGGTAAATAAAAGTTACTGTAACAGGGTATTCTCCTGACAGTCAGGACCACACGTTCTTGCAAAGCATTTAAGCGTGCGGTATTCCTTTATTATTTCTAAGTGTATCTGTTCAGTACAGCAGTTGTGTGCGGTTCTGCTGCGATACCGCAGCCACACTAGGTAAAACAAGGAAAGAGCGCTATTGGAACACCTCTTATTGTTATATTATATATATATATATATATATATATATGTAAATATATTGCACTTCTCTCTACAATTTAGATTTGTATGTAATGTATTGTATTTGTGTTGTATATTATTTATATGTACTGTATTGTATTTGTATTGTACCGTATTTTTTGCCCCATAAGACGCACTTTTCCCCCCCAAAAAATGGGGGGGAAATGCCCCTGCGTCTTATGGGGCGAATGCTGACAGTTTAACATCGCAGTTTGCGATGTACGAGCGAGCAGGGGGGAGGGACTGGGAGGAGGAGCTGGGGGCCGGCAATTGCGGCGGGGCGGTGCAGTCACTGTACTATAGCCCCGCCGCTCCAGTGCTGCACAAATATAAAATGTGTTATTCAATTAAAAGTTATTAAACATGCCCCCCAACTCCTAATAGTACCGTACATCCTAATAGCTTCTGTACAATGCCGGCAGGCCGGCCCGGGCGGGCGGCAGCGTAACTCCCTGATGTCACGTGCCTGCACCGCCTACTTTATGAATGAAGCAGGCGGCGCAGGCAAGTGACGTCAGTGAGTGACGCGCCGGCCGCCTGGCCTGCCTACCGGCATTGTACAGAAGCTATTAGGATGTACGGTACTATTAGGAGTTGGGGGGCATGTTTAATCATTTTTAATTGAATAAGACATTTTATATTTGTATACTGGGGGGGCGGGGGGGATCTGTGGATAACATCCGTGGATGGCACAGTTAAGGGGTGGGGGTCTGTGGTTGGCACTGTTATGGGCTGGGCGGGGTCTGTGGATGGCACTGTTATGGGGTGGGGGGTCTGTAGACTGCACATATATAACAGTGCCAGCCACAGATCCCCCCTGTAACAGTGCCAGCCACAGATCCCCCCTGTAACAGTGCCAGCCACAGATCCCCCCTGTAACAGTGCCAGCCACAGATCCCCCCCGTAACAGTGTCCGTCATCCACAGATCCCCCCCATAACAGTGTCCGTCATCCACAGATGCCCCCATAACAGTGTCCGTCATCCACAGATCCCCCCATAACAGTGTCCGTCATCCACAGATCCCCCCATAACAGTGTCCGTCATCCACAGATCCCCCATAACAGTGTCCGTCATCCACAGATCCCCCCATAACAGTGTCCGTCATCCACAGATCCCCCCATAACAGTGTCTGTCATCCACAGATCCCCCCATAACAGTGTCTGTCATCCACAGATCCCCCCATAACAGTGTCTGTCATCCACAGATCCCCTGATAACAGTGTCCGTCATCCACAGATCCCCCCATAAGTGTCCGTCATCCACAGATCCCCCCATAACAATGTCCGTCATCCACAGATCCCCCCCATAACAGTTTTCATCATCCACAGATCCCCCCATAACAGTGTCCGTCATCCACAGATCCCCCCATAACAGTGCCATCCACAGACCACCATTAGTTCCAAACCCATCAAAAGCACACCTTTTGGTTAAAAATATTTATTTTCTTATTTTCCTCCCCAAAAACCTAGGTGCGTCTTATGGGCCGGTGTGTCTTATAGGGCGAAAAATATGGTATATTCTTTGTATGTACTTGTCACGCATGTACCACCCTAGCACATGACACAGGGGTGACTGCAAAGGGTTAATTCACTCCACTCCACAAATTGAGCATATATCACACCCCTTTCTACACACCCAGGAACACACTTGCTGCCACTAAATACTTGAAGACACACTCTTCCCACAAGCAACACCAGCCACACTTATACTCTATAGATCAGGGGTGCACAGCCTTTTGTGGTCTGAGGGCCGCATTGTCACATCACACTATTTCAACGGGACGTAAAAAAAAGTTAATCAGTGCTTGTTTGCATCAGCCTATTACACAGGCTCATGCAAAGTGACTGGGGGGGAATGATCACTACCACAGTCATTCCTCCCTCATTCACTTCTATCAATTATCGGTAGCACATTCCTGATTACACAGGGAGATGTGCTGATTAGAGTTGAGCGAACACCTGGATGTTCGGGTTCGAGAAGTTCAGCCGAACTTCCCGGAAATGTTCGGGTTCGGGATCCGAACCCGACCCGAACTTCGTCCCGAACCCGAACCCCATTGAAGTCAATGGGGACCCGAACTTTTGGGCACTAAAAAGGCTGTAAAACAGCCCAGGAAAGAACTAGAGGGCTGCAAAAGGCAGCAACATGTAGGTAAATCCCCTGCAAACAAATGTGGATAGGGAAATGAATTAAAACAAAAATTAAAAAAATAAAAATGAACCAATATCAATTGGAGAGAGGTCCCATAGCAGAGAATCTGGCTTCACGTCAGCAGAGAATCAGTCTCTTCATGCCATAGCAAAGAATCTGGCTTCATGTCAGCACAGAATCAGTCTCTTCATGCCATAGCAGAGAATCTGGCTTCATGTCAGCACAGAATCAGTCTTCATGTCATAGCAGAGAATCAGGCTTCACGTCACCCACCACTGGAACAGGCCACTGTCACACATTTAGGCCCCGGCACCAAGACAGAGGAGAGAGGTCCTGTAACAGAGAATCTGGCCTTATGTCAGCACAGAATCTGTCTTCATGTCATAGCAGAGAATCAGGCATCACGTCACCCACCACTGGAACAGGCCACTGTCACACATTTAGGCCCAGGCACCCAGGCAGAGGAGAGAGGTCCCGTAACAGAGAATCTGGCCTTATGTCAGCACAGAATCTGTCTTCATGTCATAGCAGAGAATCAGGCATCACGTCACCCACCACTGGAACAGGCCACTGTCACACATTTAGGCCCAGGCACCCAGGCAGAGGAGAGAGGTCCCGTAACAGAGAATCTGGCCTTATGTCAGCACAGAATCTGTCTTCATGTCATAGCAGAGAATCAGGCTTCACGTCACCCACCACTGGAACAGGCCACTGTCACACATTTAGGCCCCGGCACCCAGACAGAGGAGAGAGGTCCTGTAACAGAGAATCTGGCCTTATGTCAGCACAGAATCTGTCTTCATGTCATAGCAGAGAATCAGGCATCACGTCACCCACCACTGGAACAGGCCACTGTCACACATTTAGGCCCAGGCACCCAGACAGAGGAGAGAGGTCCTGTAACAGAGAATCTGGCCTTATGTCAGCACAGAATCTGTCTTCATGTCATAGCAGAGAATCAGGCATCACGTCACCCACCACTGGAACAGGCCACTGTCACACATTTAGGCCCAGGCACCCAGGCAGAGGAGAGAGGTCCCGTAACAGAGAATCTGGCCTTATGTCAGCACAGAATCTGTCTTCATGTCATAGCAGAGAATCAGGCATCACGTCACCCACCACTGGAACAGGCCACTGTCACACATTTAGGCCCAGGCACCCAGGCAGAGGAGAGAGGTCCCGTAACAGAGAATCTGGCCTTATGTCAGCACAGAATCTGTCTTCATGTCATAGCAGAGAATCAGGCATCACGTCACCCACCACTGGAACAGGCCACTGTCACACATTTAGGCCCAGGCACCCAGGCAGAGGAGAGAGGTCCCGTAACAGAGAATCTGGCCTTATGTCAGGACAGAATCTGTCTTCATGTCATAGCAGAGAATCAGGCTTCACGTCACCCACCACTGGAACAGGCCACTGTCACACATTTAGGCCCCGGCACCCAGACAGAGGAGAGAGGTCCTGTAACAGAGAATCTGGCCTTATGTCAGCACAGAATCTGTCTTCATGTCATAGCAGAGAATCAGGCATCACGTCACCCACCACTGGAACAGGCCACTGTCACACATTTAGGCCCAGGCACCCAGGCAGAGGAGAGAGGTCCCATAACAGAGAATCTGGCCTTATGTCAGCACAGAATCTGTCTTCATGTCATAGCAGAGAATCAGGCTTCACGTCACCCACCACTGGAACAGGCCACTGTCACACATTTAGGCCCAGGCACCCAGACAGAGGAGAGAGGTCCCGTAACAGAGAATCTGGCCTTATGTCAGCACAGAATCTGTCTTCATGTCATAGCAGAGAATCAGGCATCACGTCACCCACCACTGGAACAGGCCACTGTCACACATTTAGGCCCAGGCACCCAGGCAGAGGAGAGAGGTCCCGTAACAGAGAATCTGGCTTTATGTCAGCGCAGAATCAGTCTTCATGTCATAGCAGAGAATCAGGCTTCACGTCACCCACCACTGGAATAGGCCACTGTCACACATTTAGGCCCAGGCACCCAGGCAGAGGAGAGAGGTCCCGTAACAGAGAATCTGGCCTTATGTCAGCACAGAATCTGTCTTCATGTCATAGCAGAGAATCAGGCATCACGTCACCCACCACTGGAACAGGCCACTGTCACACATTTAGGCCCAGGCACCCAGGCAGAGGAGAGAGGTCCCGTAACAGAGAATCTGGCCTTATGTCAGCACAGAATCTGTCTTCATGTCATAGCAGAGAATCAGGCATCACGTCACCCACCACTGGAACAGGCCACTGTCACACATTTAGGCCCAGGCACCCAGGCAGAGGAGAGAGGTCCCGTAACAGAGAATCTGGCCTTATGTCAGCACAGAATCTGTCTTCATGTCATAGCAGAGAATCAGGCATCACGTCACCCACCACTGGAACAGGCCACTGTCACACATTTAGGCCCAGGCACCCAGGCAGAGGAGAGAGGTCCCGTAACAGAGAATCTGGCCTTATGTCAGCACAGAATCTGTCTTCATGTCATAGCAGAGAATCAGGCTTCACGTCACCCACCACTGGAACAGGCCACTGTCACACATTTAGGCCCCGGCACCCAGACAGAGGAGAGAGGTCCTGTAACAGAGAATCTGGCCTTATGTCAGCACAGAATCTGTCTTCATGTCATAGCAGAGAATCAGGCATCACGTCACCCACCACTGGAACAGGCCACTGTCACACATTTAGGCCCAGGCACCCAGACAGAGGAGAGAGGTCCTGTAACAGAGAATCTGGCCTTATGTCAGCACAGAATCTGTCTTCATGTCATAGCAGAGAATCAGGCATCACGTCACCCACCACTGGAACAGGCCACTGTCACACATTTAGGCCCAGGCACCCAGGCAGAGGAGAGAGGTCCCGTAACAGAGAATCTGGCCTTATGTCAGCACAGAATCTGTCTTCATGTCATAGCAGAGAATCAGGCATCACGTCACCCACCACTGGAACAGGCCACTGTCACACATTTAGGCCCAGGCACCCAGGCAGAGGAGAGAGGTCCCGTAACAGAGAATCTGGCCTTATGTCAGCACAGAATCTGTCTTCATGTCATAGCAGAGAATCAGGCATCACGTCACCCACCACTGGAACAGGCCACTGTCACACATTTAGGCCCAGGCACCCAGGCAGAGGAGAGAGGTCCCGTAACAGAGAATCTGGCCTTATGTCAGGACAGAATCTGTCTTCATGTCATAGCAGAGAATCAGGCTTCACGTCACCCACCACTGGAACAGGCCACTGTCACACATTTAGGCCCCGGCACCCAGACAGAGGAGAGAGGTCCTGTAACAGAGAATCTGGCCTTATGTCAGCACAGAATCTGTCTTCATGTCATAGCAGAGAATCAGGCATCACGTCACCCACCACTGGAACAGGCCACTGTCACACATTTAGGCCCAGGCACCCAGGCAGAGGAGAGAGGTCCCATAACAGAGAATCTGGCCTTATGTCAGCACAGAATCTGTCTTCATGTCATAGCAGAGAATCAGGCTTCACGTCACCCACCACTGGAACAGGCCACTGTCACACATTTAGGCCCAGGCACCCAGACAGAGGAGAGAGGTCCCGTAACAGAGAATCTGGCCTTATGTCAGCACAGAATCTGTCTTCATGTCATAGCAGAGAATCAGGCATCACGTCACCCACCACTGGAACAGGCCACTGTCACACATTTAGGCCCAGGCACCCAGGCAGAGGAGAGAGGTCCCGTAACAGAGAATCTGGCTTTATGTCAGCGCAGAATCAGTCTTCATGTCATAGCAGAGAATCAGGCTTCACGTCACCCACCACTGGAATAGGCCACTGTCACACATTTAGGCCCAGGCACCCAGGCAGAGGAGAGAGGTCCCGTAACAGAGAATCTGGCCTTATGTCAGCACAGAATCTGTCTTCATGTCATAGCAGAGAATCAGGCATCACGTCACCCACCACTGGAACAGGCCACTGTCACACATTTAGGCCCAGGCACCCCGGCAGAGGAGAGAGGTCCCGTAACAGAGAATCTGGCCTTATGTCAGCACAGAATCTGTCTTCATGTCATAGCAGAGAATCAGGCTTCACGTCACCCACCACTGGAACAGGCCACTGTCACACATTTAGGCCCCGGCACCCAGGCAGAGGAGAGAGGTCCCGTAACAGAGAATCTGGCCTTATGTCAGCGCAGAATCAGTCTTCATGTCATAGCAGAGAATCAGGCTTCACGTCACCCACCACTGGAACAGGCCACTGTCACACATTTAGGCCCAGGCAGAGGAGAGAGGTCCCGTAACAGAGAATCTGGCCTTATGTCAGCACAGAATCTGTCTTCATGTCATAGCAGAGAATCAGGCATCACGTCACCCACCACTGGAACAGGCCACTGTCACACATTTAGGCCCAGGCACCAAGTCAGTGGTGTAGTACAGTCGATATGAACCACATGAAGTTTCACCAAATATCCAGTCTGCAGGTTTGCAATAGGGTCATACCAATATACAGGAGCTGCAGCAATGATCACTTGTTAAATATAGTTCCATATATTCATAAGCTGTTAGCAGAGAGTCAGGACATGCTAAATAAACCTCTTCAAATGTGCTATTAGATAACTGAGGAAAGTTTTAACAGACAGAGTCTTTACAGTGGACTCTTCCAGAAAGCCCCCTGTGTATTCTGCTACTTGGTTTGGTCTCCTCAGTGCAGACATTTACTGTGAAGGAGGTAGGATCTCTGTCTAAGTTCTCTAAAGCTAAAGTTCATTTATCTATTGTAAAAAGTTATAATATATACCCATAATAGTTCTGTAGAATGTAAAGAGGTGACTGTATGTTTTTTTAGCAGCCTTTAAACCCTGCAGCACATGCTAGGCTGAGTAGATGATGTACAGTTAAAGAGACATGTGTTCTTCCTAAAATGGCTGCAAGACATGCTGTATTCCAGGTCACCCTGCTGCAATATCTTTGTAAATGATTTTCTCTTGTTCATTTTTCTGTATGCTTTGTTATATCCTGTAACATGTATGTGGGAATGTAATATAATGACTGCCTGTTATGATATAGGTGGGCTGGTGACCTGGCTGTATACCACATAGTGGCAGTGTTTCCCTGTTGTATTACATGCTCCAGCCAAGTGCACTCCACCTCAATAAAGCTTTAAACCACAGAAGACCTGAGTGTCGTCCCTTAGAGTCCACTTAGAGTTTATGCCTGGAGGAGCTGGTGACCGAGTGAGTGTGAAAACTGGAGGTGTCGCAGATGGTGCAAGGAAAAGAGGGTTACATTTGGTGCCGTGACTCGGATGTCATCATTCTGCTCAAAGTGACCAGTGAAGATACCTAAAGTCACCAGTGTACGAGTTCTGAGGTGATTGTGCCACGGCGGAGCTGCTAGGCGGCAGATTGACCTTATTAGCGGTTTATATCCTCTCAGGAATAGAAGATGAGTGGACGAGCCAGAGCCCGCGGAAGAGCACGTGCCAGGGGGCAGCCCAGCCAAGGACAGCCTGGACAGGAGCAAGAGGCTTAAGAACCTAGACGCATTGAAAGACCCCAGCAGCCACCAGCCGAGCCTTTGCTTGTGGGAAGAGGGCGCCAGAGAGGCCCGCCAGTAGTGGAGAGACCTCCGACTGATGTTCTGCAGCTTTCAGCTGGATTTCAGGACATATCCCTCGGAGAACGGGGTGGCCGCAGGCGTGACTTCCATGACCTTGGAGTGAACACCCGGCAGACCATTGAATAGAAATGTGAGACCTGTTTTTTTTTTGCACTGTGTGACAGGTTAAGGTTTAATCACAGAATCAGACTTCTATCTGCACGGTAGCGTGTGTCTTAGGTTTTTCTGAATGACACTATCAGTACCTTCAATGTAAGATATCCTTTTTGGGATAGATTTCAAGTAGGCCTCAAATACCAGAAACTAGTTATTTTGAGAATGGCACATTTGGGAATAGTTTTTCAACCCAGAAAAAAAATAGGGCTTTTACGGTCGCTACAAATAACTTGACCAGATAAAACAGTACAGATTTGGTTGAATAGAAATGTCAGGTCTGAATTTTAGGCGCTGGGTGACAGGCTCAACTTGCCCCTGATGTAATATATGGCCAAAAAATAACCACACTGTTGATGGTTAAATGCACTTGGGTGACACAGGCTCAGCCTGCACCAGATGTAGTATATGGCCAAAAAATAATCAGACTGTTGATGGTTAAATGCACTTGGGTGACACAGGCTCAGCCTGCACCAGATGTAGTATATGGCCAAAAAATAATCAGACTGTTGATGGTTAAATGCACTTGGGTGACACAGGCTCAGCCTGCAGCTGATGTAGGATATGGCCAAAAAATAACCAGACTGTTGATGGTTAAATGCACTTCGGTGACACAGGCTCAGCCTGCAGCTGATGTAGGATATAGCACAAAATAACCACACTATCGATGGTTAAATACACTTGGTGATAGCTTGTGCTGGCGCACCACAAGTCACAAAATGGCCGCCGATCACCCCAGAAAAAAAGTGATCTAAAAACGCTCTGGGCAGCCTCAAAAAAGTGAGCAAGTCAATAATAGCACTTCAATGATCCACGGCTGCAGATCGATCACAGAATGAAGTCTTTTGGAGGAGTTAATCTGCCTAATCTCGCCCTAACGTCGCAGCTGCAACCTCTCCCTACACTGATCATAGCAGAGTGACGTGCGGCGCTACGTGACTCCAGCTTAAATAGAGGCTGGGTCACATGCTGCACTGGCCAATCACAGCCATGCCAATAGTAGGCATGGCTGTGATGGCCTCTTGGGCCAAGTAGTATGACGCTTGTTGATTGCCTGTTTTGCAGCCTTTTAAAAAGCGCCAAGAAAGCGCCGAATACCGAACCCGAACACGGACTTTTACGAAAATGTTCGGGTTCGGGTCCGTGTCACGGACACCCCAAAATTTGGTATGAACCCGAACTATACAGTTCGGGTTCGCTCATCCCTAGTGCTGATTAATTATACATCTTTCATTCTGATAAAGTATGCAAATCAGCCGACAAGCGAGTGATTCCTTCTTTATCAGCTGATCAGCGGCATGATTATACCGGCCAGATATCAGGAATGAGCGCTCCTATGAACACTTGTTTCCAGTAATTGTCTGAATATCGTGCCGTTTAACAGGGGCTTAGAGACTTCCTGGTAAAAAAATCATTTTTAACACGTTCCTGCAGCATGGCCCTGAAACAGCAGATTCATACTCTCCTGCTCCCTACCATCCGCTGTCTCTATCTTCCGGTTCCGGCGCTGTTTACATCCAGCTGGCTATTGGCATAGTCACTTGTACCTCTCCAGCCAATGACTGGCTTCAGTGGTGAAGTGGCCACAAGCGGCGTTTCACCACTAAAGTCAGTCATTTGCTGGAGAGGTGCTCCAAGACAGGAAGATGGAGACAGTGAGAGCAGCACAGAGCAGGAAAGTAGGGATCTTCTGTTTCAGGGACTATGCTGCAGGAACTTGTTAAAAATCATTTTAACTAGGAAACTCCTTTAAGTGTCGACGTTTCCTTCCTGCCTCCTATTCACAAATGAGCGCTATACTTCACTGCAGAGGACGGCGCTCACTGGTTATTACCGTAAGCATTTTCCCTGAAGGCTCCCGCACACGACCATTGTTTTAGTCCGCATATGAGAAGCATTTTTTTTTATGTGGCTTGGATGTGGACCCATTCACTCCATGTGCTGTCCGCATCCGTTACTTTGTTCTGCAAAATGCAGAACACATATGGCTGGTGTCCTGCGGACCAAAATAAAAGGTACGGTCGTGTGTATGAGGCCTTACTAGACGGGAAAGCACTTATTGGTTACCCTTTAATGACCAGGCCTGAAAGGCCTTAATGACCAGTAACTTTTTTGTGATTTAGCGCACATGGTGCCAAAATAAATTTTAAATGAATGGGGTGATTATTGTAATTGTTTTGGTTGGTGACAACACACTGTCTGCTCTCTGCATCTGTATGAATGTTCTGTCACACCCACAAAAAAGAGAACATGTCCTATTCTTGTCCGATTTATTATAGAGAGTTTAAGTCTTAAAGAGTGAAGATAGGACCAAGTGCTGGCCCTAGTTGGCCTGGCTTATGGAAACACCCAAGTGGGATGGTACTCCGTTTCTGTAGCATCCATGGCAATCATTTCTGCTTTCGTAACTCCAGTCACCTAAAGCCAGTGGTTAGTCCCATCTCATGTGGAAATGGCCAGAAGGACACAATTTACTGCAGCTCTAAAAGAGAACCTGTCCTGACATTTCTGTTTTAGTAACTACTTCAATTTCCCTTGTATGTACACATCTATTATGACTCTGTGATATGCCATTCCTTAAATATTCCTAATAGAAGTTATGGATGAATTGCTATAAATTTTTGCAATGAGGTTACAGATGGGTGTTACCAGATGGGGGTGAGTCCCTGCACAGTCAGACATTATCCAATCAGTGCTGCCAGTGTCAGACTTTGCAGGGACACACTCCAAACTGGTAACACCAATGTGGACCTTCACAGCAAATTGCAAGGAAAGGAACAACATAGTCATAAGAATAGTCACTCCAGAATTGTTATTACATGGGAAATGCAAGTGTTTCAAAATGTTTAAACATGTGAATTCCAAAGGTTTGAGAATGAATAAGCTTACGCAGGCTAAAAGAATAAATATATTTACTAAATGTGAGTAAATATAAGATAACACATACAAATCACATACAAAATAATAAAAAGTAAATAAACATCACCAGCCTAAATATACAATATGGAGTAGGGATCCGGTCGGCCATGCTGTCTGCCATGTTATAACACATGACTGACACCCCAGGGTGTATAACAGATAGGGGAAATCAATACTCACATCCTACCAAGGATGAAGTTCCAAGTGGAGTCCCCACTAATGTATGTGTGTAACCAGAGTTATACACCTTGTCCCTCCAATGTGCATCACTCATGTCCTGAGATGTGTCTCTGAGATCACTACTCAGGAATGGGGTCTTATCAACAAAATGGGAGGGGATGGGATGGGTATGCCTAACCCACTACATTACAAGGAATATCTTACACAGAATACTAAAAGTACTATAAAAGATAAATAATTAAAGGGAACATAATTAAAGGGGACAGAACCAATGAGTACTTACAATACAGCAAGTAGTTACTAAAGGGAACTTGTCAGGTTGAACATGGCAGCATGTTGTAGAAGGCAGCATGTTGTAGAACAGGAGGAGCTGTTCAAATTGATATATAGATTTATAGGAAAAGATTCAGTATAACTTGTATTCCATTCATTTAACTGACAGCCTTCCCTCTGACTGTGTATACAGAGATAGCTGTCAGTCATTGATAGAACCGTGTCCCTGACTTCAAAGCCCAGATTGAGCAGGAATATAAATGAATGAATTACAAGTTATACTGAATCTTTTCCTATAAAACTATATATCAATCTGCTCAGCTCCTCCTGCTCTATAACATGCTGCCTGTACATTATTTCGCATTTTCATGGTGACAGGTTCCCTTTAAAACAGACATGTCAGGGGAGGTGACAGATCCTCTTTGAGTGCAAAAAGAACAGTTTCACAAAATGCTTTGTGAAGGGGTTAAATATTTGCAGAAGTAATGGGTAATGAGACCTTATGCACTGCAATTAATCACTATCCAGGTCATGCGGGTAAAGTGGTGACTCCTTTTTAAGAAACCAACATGAAAAAGTCAGGAATGCTGCAATTGGTCAGTTTTCATAAATTAAATAGGGGGTCACCAAACTTTTAATAGGAAGCAAGATTATTCTCATTGAACTCTCAACCTCCTGTCCTTCACAGTGAACATTTGGCAAAAACATGTGCCAAAAATATGCACGCAGAAGGTTAAATTGGCTCAGAACTTATCACAGGCGCTTTTCAGGAAGGCAGACAGTTGAAAGGTAAAGGCTAACCATGCAGGATAATGAATATTGCAAATACTAATCCTGACAGGAAACCAGCACAGTGGGGTGCCCAGGCTCTGCGGTGCCAATCAGACCCTCATCCCTAAATAGCTGTAATTTGTACACGATAAAATGGATTGCTTGGTTGCCCTGCTTTTATTCTAAATATATAAGAGCAAGCCACACACACATGATTTACAAGTACACACAATGCAAAGCAATATTATAAACTTACAAAGATACAGTTTAACCCTTTGCCAGCAGATAGAGTGTAGTTATTGAAAAAACTGATATCTATCATAGTCTTACTTTTTATTTCTTGAGGGAGCTGTCTGCACCCAGTCTACAGATTTATAGGCCACATGCACAAAGTGTGTATTACTCGTGGATTTTCACATCAAATCCATAGCATCATAGAGTACAAGCTGAGGGTCCATTCACACGTCCGTATGAATGGTCCGGATCCGTTCCGCAGTGCGGACCTATTCATTTTCAATGGGGCCGGAAAGGATGCGGACAGCACACTGCAGACAAGAAAAGGCATTTTCTATTATAGTGTCGGTGATGTGCGGTCAGCGAAATGCGGAACGCACATTGCCGGTGTCTGTGTTTTGCGGATCCCCAAAACACTTACGGATGTGTGAATGGACCCTAAGGCTGAGTCCACTCTTCAGTTATTTGGTCAGTTATTTCCATCAGTTATTGTCAGCCAAAACAAGGTGTGTCCATACTTTATATCTGTTCACGAGCTGGCGGCGCGGCCCTGGTAAAAAGTGAGGGGCGGTGGCGGCAGGGCACAGGGAGATGAGGGCTTCCATTGTAGAAGCGTTCATCTCCATAGCCATCTGTATCGCCGTCCTCAGGACACGGATACAGATGGCTGTGCTGGGGCGGGGCAGGGGAGGGAGAGCGGGGTGTCCCTTCCCTGTTCCTCTGATAGGAGAGGCCGGTGCAGGCGGCGCAATGACACAGGTTGGAAGAGGCCTGCATAGCATCGATGACATACAGGTAAGTATAAGTGTTTTTTTTTTTTTTATATGTACAATAGTTTTACCGGCACATGATTGGGGGGGCTCTTATTACTGGCACATGATGGGGGGCTCTTATTACTGGCACATGATGGGGGGGCTCTTATTACTGGCACATGATGAGGGGGCTCTTATTACTGGCACATGATGGGGGGGCTCCTATTACTGGCACATGATTGGGGGGCTCTTATTACTGGCACATGATTGGGGGGTTCTCTTGTTACTGGCACATGATTGCGGGGGTGCTCTTGTTACTGGCACATGATGAGGGGGCTCATTACTGGCACATGATTGGGGGGCTCTTATTACTGGCACATGATTGGGGAGGGGCTCTTATTACTGGCACATGATTGGGGGTGCTCTTGTAACTGGCACATGATTGGGGAGGTGCTCTTGTTACTGGCACATGATTGGGGGGCTCCTGTTACTGGTACATGATTGGGTGGGGGCTCTTGTTACTGGCACATGATTGGGGGGCTCTTGTTACTGGCACATGATTGGGGGCTCTTGTTACTGGCACAAGATTGGGTGGCATCTAAGGGGGCACATCTTACTGGCACATGATTGGGGGGCACTTATTATTTGCACATTATTGGGGGCACTTTCTACTGGCACTATAGGGGCATCTACTGAGGCCACAAAGAAGGGGTATTTTCTGTACAGTAGCATGTTATACTGGCACACATTAAGGTGGGTACTATGGGGAAGGGGGGAGAGGAGTACTATGGGGTCATCTACGGGGCACTAAGAAGGGGTATTTCATATTTGCAAATTATGGGAGACACTGAGGGCATCTACTGGGACACTATATATGGGGCATTTTATACTGGTACATTATGGGGGGCACTAGGAGGAAGGGGGGAGAGGAGCACTATGGGGGCATTTACTGGGGGCACTATATAGGGGTATTTTATACTGGCACATTATGGGGGCACTTTGGGGACATTAGCTCAACTGGGGGCATTACAAGGGGGTATTTTTTGCACTGTCACATTATAAGGAGAATTATTTCTACTGGGGGGGCGGCATTATGGTGGGCTTTATTACTCCCCCATGGTATGACCCCCTAGTAGCAGCACCAGCCTCTCCCTGCTCTGCTATCCCTCTGCCCCTTCTCCAAATCCTTATTATGTGATCTTTCTCATTAGGATAAAACACAACATCAGCTCCACCTAGCCCCCCCAGCTAAAAGGGTTGAAGTAGTGTTCGGGATCCCCAAGGGCCAAGCAAAGTAATTGTAAGTTTTCATGTAAAATATGTTTATGTTATACACATATAGCATACACTGTGCCACACAATATACAGTATACCGCTACACTGTGCCACACAATATATAGTATACCTCTACACTGTGTAGTCTGTTCTATAAGCACCATTGTTTTGTGGCAGCGGACAGAATATAATCTGGAAGTGCCCCTCCCGAGACCAGGCTCTGGATCCGCCACTGAGTTGACCAAATAACTGACGTGTGAACTCAGCCTGAGTAGATGATAGTTTCAAAATCTCATTTACATGGTGCAGAAATTTTCCATGTGCAAATCGACCTGCGGTGCAGATCTTGAAATTGCAGCATGTCAATTTTGAAGATTTTCAATGCAGATTTCAGTTTGCAGTGTAAAGGTGGAGATCTGGGGCAAAGCCATGTCAAAATCCACAAGGAAATACGTAACTAACACATCCAGATGTTGGTGTGGATTTGGTGCAGAAACACAGTAAAAAACACACAAAAATCCTCATAAACGACACTGCCGTGTGTATGACAGTCCTTAGAGAAAGTGACTGGTGGAGGAATGGTTTATATATGAAACACATCTGAGCATTTACAAATCATGTGTAAATTAGGAGATGTAGAAGTAAAAGAAGGATACCAAGTGAGGAACATGGGGAACACTGTTAAGGATGCTAGGTGAAATTTCCCCAGCTTTCAGGTATAATTGAATAAAATGCCCTATGTATCAGGCAACCCCAACACTTTTTTTGACACCTACAACATTTTGGAGCCATAAGAGAAAGGAAGCCAGGACCTGTACACCCCAGAATGTCTTGTGAAATATAGCTGTATTACATTATAACTACATTCTGGCAGACCAACTACTCCATTCTGGTGATGAACTACATATTTAACAATATGCTCATAGACAATATATTGGAGAAAGGAAGCAACACTTGACATTTGAAACAAGCCTGTTCACAGAACAAGAGCTTCATAGCTCAACTCAGTCTAATTTATTAAGGATCATAAGTAAAGTATATTGTCAGAAAGTACTTTATATGCCTTCAAGAAATCCATATTATGTGTGAGGCTGTGGCGGGCCAGGATAACTAAGAGATTTCATGCAACCTATTCAAATTTTTCTAGAGGAGAAATCTATACTGGCAACCAAAGCCATTCTGCTGTTCTATGTATAATCTTGTTTTTTACATACTTAAAGAGATGTTCCTATCTTGAATGTGTATGGCGTATCCACAGAATATGCCATAAAAGTCCAGTAGATGTAGGTCCCACCGGTGAGCAATGCATATATCTTGAGAATAGAGCCCTGATTGCTGACTGTAGTATATTGATAGAAGGCTGCATATTTTCCATATTCACTTCTACAGTGCAATCTGAAAGTCTTCAGACCCTTTCACTTTCGCCAAAGAATGTTCTAAATCTTTGTTAATTTATTGAAAATGAAAAAGTAAAATATTGCACAGACATACAGTGGCATTCAAAAGTTTGGGCACTCCTGGTCAAAAGTACTGTTACTGTGAACAGTTAGGCAAGGTGAAGATTAAATTATCTCCAAAAGGCATACAGTTAAAGATAAATTTTAAGCAAAAACATTTTTTTTATCTTTTACAGTTTGAAAATAACAAAAAGAAAAAAAGGGCCCAAAGGAAAACTTTGGGCACTCTGCATGGTCAGTACCTAGTAGCGCCCCCCTTTGGGAAGTATCACAGCTTGTAATCACTTTTTGTAGTCAGACAAACTTTTCTTGTTTGAGGGATTTTCATCCATTCTTCCCTGAAAAACTCTTGCAGTTTTGTGAGATTTCCCGTCTGTCTTACATGCACTGCTCTTTTGAGGTCTATCCACAGATTTTCAATGATGTTCAGATCAGCGGGCTGTGAGGGCCATGGTAAAACCTTCAGCTTGCTCCTTTGGAGGTAGTTTCAGGTTGCCATTTCCTGAGTTTGAAATGTTGTTAAGAAATGGCAGTTAACAAGAACAGTTAACAAGGTAAGGTCTGGAAGACTAAGAAAAATTTCAGAGACAGCTGCTCAAGTGGATTTCAGTCAATGTACAGAAACATCTCAAAGATATCCTAGAGAAATTTGAGGCCCTCAGAGCAAAATTTAAAGTGCCTGAACAGCACGCCGTGAATGCATTGCGGTGGTGCCAATCGGAGAACATCTGATTCTGGAGGTTAAAATGCATGGATGAGCGGTACCTCCAATCCTGGCATTGAAAGCAGGGTGCCAACTGTATAATACAGCTGGCACCCACATGTGATGGCACAGTTACTGACCCAATTGCAAAATGTTGGATGTTCACCTGTAGTGGATTATATTTCTTAAACTCTGTTGGAAATATAAATAAAAGTCATCTTTATTGACCATGCAGCTACAGAGTGGCATGGTTTTCTGTCCTTGATTACTGGGAGTGCTGCCCTACTACAGAGCACCTACACGTCACCTAGGTGCCGATCAAATAGATCATTATGTAGTTTTCAGCACCAGCAGCTACCTGATCGGTGGGGGTGCCAGGTGTCAGACCTGTATCAATATGGTATTGATCACCAATGACCTGAGGATAGGCTATCTATTTCTAAGTACTGGAAAACCCCTTAACATTGTTAGACATAATTATTTTTAACAGACTTCTGTTCTTAAATATTTGTCAAGGTAAAGTCAATAGCTAACTCAGTTTATTGCAGTTGTCCTTGGTTATATCCACCTTAGATCCCTCACTTAGATGGCTGTGTATGCACAAATCACACAGTACCGTCATCAGGTTTTCCCATCCTTGAGTCCCTTGTAACATGCATTGATCTAACCTTCAAACCAAAATAATCTAGTGATGCTGCTATTTTCAAGCTTGAGCATAAAAATGCAGTAAAACAAGACCTTTTGTTCTGTTACCAAAAATTCTAAAATGTTCAAAGATGTAGCTACTAGGCTGGCAGACTGAATCTGCTCATATAAATTATACAATACTGCCTGATTATTATTTGAAAATTGTATGTCAGGGTATATAGCCTGTCAAGGTCTACTAAAAATGTGACTGGTACTGGTTCATTTTTTTGCCAGTTATTGACTCAAACTATATATGTACAAATGTAGCATTTGTTATCGAAACTGCAGACATTCTGCAATATTAAAGAGGACCTTTCACCTTTTTTCATGTTTAACTGAGCACCGTTATACGCAGACTACCCTCCACTGATGCTGCCAGAATTTACTTTTTTTTTTTAAAGATCCCTTGTCTGCCCCGCTGTGATCCCCCAAAGTTTTGGCACCCAATATGTTAATAACGAGCATCGGTAGGAGGAGGAGGGCACACTAGCATTTCTCAGTAGGCGTCTCCATCTCCCTGGCTGTGGCGCAGTCCAATCACAATGGACCACGCCACAGTCAGGGAGAAGGTGAGCTGTTTTTTCTCCCTGGCTATGACTCGGTCCTCTGCGATTGGACCACAGACAGGGAGAGGAGACTTCTTATCTAACTCATATATATCTAGTTCATATCTATCTGATATCCAGCAGAGTAACTAGAAATGACTGGGCCCCACAGCAAATTTTTGAATCCCCCCCCCCCAGCAACTTCTTTGCAACCCTCATTCATGTGGCTAGTCAGACGAGGCTCTGTTTTCTACAGTTTCTCTGTATATAATGCCATTGTATAATACTGTTGAGGGGGCCCTGACAATAAAATCTTTTAGTCCTCCTCCTGGATGGACCCCTTAACGGTTGGTGTCCCAAAGCTACGCCTCTGCTCATATCTATTTCGCTATCTTATATATATCTCATATCCAGTGTCAGACTGTCCCACCAGAGTACCAGAAGATCCTCCAGTGGCCCAGGCTATGATACCATTGTGGGCCCCAGTAGTCCTAACTAAATTTGCCACTACGGTTTATTTCTTTGAATCAAAATCTATTAGACTTTATTGCTCATATGGGGATTGGGCCCCAAGAATTATTTATTTCTGGTGAGCCTAAAGAACCCCAGTCTGAACCTGGTTCACCCTAAGTCCGCTGTGCCAGGTCAGCGGCCGTGCCTAAGAAGCAAGAAGACGCCCCTTTCCCTTGCGTCATTTATTCATGAAGTTACCAATGTTATGTTTTTCTGTGTGAAATAATTATCTATTATATTTATAATGTAATGCTTAAGTTATGTACTATGTTACGCCGGTTCAGGAAGGTGTGTGAGTACGAGGCCTTACTCACGTTAAAGTCTGGGGGTGTGCAGCATACGGGAAGGTTACCCGACACTGCTAGAATGTAATGTGTGTTTCCCTTTAAGCCAGTTAGGCCTGGTGCAGGCAATCTTTATTCCAGACAGCAGAGGGAGCCCCCCAGTTCAGTATAAATAGGCTAGGGCCTAGGCAGGAAGGGAGTTCTGAAGTTTCTAGAGCCTGAGGAAGCTGAGAGAGAGACAGAGGCAAGTCAAGAAAAGCAAGAGGTACTCAAGACAACAGAGGAGGTACTTGATAGAGATAAAACCAAGGATATACGCCAGAGCTAGGGCATTGGACCTTGGAGAAGAGTTTCTATGTTCCAGGATCAGTCAGGAATAGAGTGCAAGCTGCCTGTACTGCAAGTCCTGTGTTTAACACTCTAAAGTCACCTTGCTATATATATATATATTGCCTGCATCAACTGTATTGAAAATCAACTGTCTTCAAAGGAACTGCGCTTCCGTCAATGTCCCTAAATGATGACTACTAAAGTTTGAATTCTGTTTTAACATCACGTGGTTCCTCAGTTATTCCTGCTATCAGCAAACGGCGTGCCACCGTTTAATTGGCACTGGCGTCACGAACATTTCTCATCATCAGCTGCCCTTGCAGAGAGTCAGCCGTCTCAGGTTAGTGTCTATTGCACTACAACACCCAGGAACATTTCTAAACCTAACTTGAGTACGCTGCACATATAAACTGCTGGTCTTAGTAAATTGTGTATTACAAGTTAGACTGAAGGATGCCACCATCCTTCTGTACAGGGTAAGAAAGAACCATCTCCATTTGATTATTTGCATAACTTACTAGAGTTTATATTGGTGATAGGACAGGTAGTGCTATAATAATATAAGGTATAACTTGATGCTGAGTAATAAAATAAGATTTCAAGGTGCTTTATCCAGTCCTTAGATATACTGACATATCTTTAATAGGGAAGTGTGCAATATTCAGTAATTGTGTACATCTACCCAATAGGAGTTTGTGTTGGTGACTCTTTGGATCCTACCATGTATTTAATTGTTTTTTAGAATAAAAGTATTTTCAATAAAATTGTGTTTTTAAAGGGGAACTTTACAAACTCACCAAACCTGCCAACTAAATAAAATGCTAATAAGTCTCAGTTGTTGGAGCAAAACAAGACTTGGGCTAATTGTGACTTTTGTACGACAGTTTTCTGGTCTGCAAGCTTAAAGAGGGCCTGTCACCGCTCCTGACATGCCTGTTTTAATAGCTTCATGCATTTCCTATGTAATAGTTCTGAAGCATCTATTCTTATGTCTCTATGTTGTGCCATTCCTTTATTATTTCTGCTAGAAGTTATGAATGAATTAATATTAGCCTTCAGTAAGGGTACAGAGGGGTGGTAACCAACCAGTTGGGGGAGTGTACCTGCACAGACTCACTCTATCCAATCAGTGGTGCCATTTTCAGACTGTGCAGGTACACCCCCCCCCCCCCCCCCCCCCAGCTGGTTACCTCCCCTCTGTACCCTTACTGAAGGCTAATAGCAATTCATTCATAACTTCTATTAGAAATAATAAAGGAATGGCACAACATACAGACATAAGAAAAGATGCTCCAGAATTGTTATTACATGGGGAATGGATGAAGATGTCAGGAGAGGGGGACAGGTCCTCTTTAATCCCCTTGGTCCCTCTGTATGTGAAACCAGCCTAAAGATCCCAGAATTGTTGAACCTATTTAGCTTTAAAAATAGTATTCATTAATCAACATTCACATTAAAAGGGTTGTTCGACTCTAATAAAAACTCGGACAACAGCCTTGCAGTACAGGGGTATCTGCAATTGTTTGGTGATGTACTGTTATTCTATGCAATGTAGTGTATACTGAGCATGGGGTAGGCACAGCCAGGATTCATTTCCTGGCTAAGCCCATTTATGGTCCTTAGGATGTAGGCTGGCTTAACCGCTAGTGCTAGAGAGTTGTAAGGAGAGCTTTAAGGGCATAGGGAGCAGGCACTGTGCATTCCTTTCCTCAGGCCTCCAGTTTCAAGGGACTAAAAGATCTCTGTGGAATCCTCTGCTACTTCAAAAGAGGAAGAAATACAAGATTGGAAAATCTGCATGGACAGGTGAGGAGTCAATAACATGTGTAAAGCTTTCAAGACCCTGCTGCAAGTTAAGACACCCTATACTCCTTAGGACAACTTGGCTAGTCATATCAGTGACCCTGCACGCCACCATGAGAATTGCAGGGGTCATTGATAGAATATAGTCACCAGCCAGAGATTTGAGTGAAAGAGACTTTAGCAATAGATACTGTAACTAGAGGGTCATTGCTTCCAACATTGCCTAACTCATTCACAGAAGTCTGGGTAGAATTTCCACTATGTACAGACTGTTGTTGGATGTACTGCAACTCCTATCTTGCATTCAAGTAAAGAAGGACATTTGTTGTGTTACAGCTGGCCTGGTTTACTGACTCCTACTTCACCACATGCTGGCTATTGCACTATTACACCTCCTGCCAGGCATCTATACAGCCACCAACATCAAGGGCACCCCAAACTACCATCAGGCAGGAGCCCCAACTACAGAGAGTGCCCCAAGGGAAAAAAGGTGTGCCCTCCATTCACTGCACCAAACCAGGGGAGCGATGTCCTGAGGACGAACACTGTGACACATCCTATAGTCAAAGCTATTATCACTCCCATCCTCTGCTCCAGCTCCTCATGGACTCGCTGCAGCTGTAAATAAGATAAAATATAAAAAAAAGCAATACTTAGTGCTTTTCTTCCCTGACACGTCCAGTGTAGCAGTCCGGGATCCCCCAGGTGTTTGTTTTCATGGATGCAGCATTCATGTTTACACGGGTCACTGTGCAGCCAATCTTTGGCCTCAGCAGTCATGTCTGTATACTGTGCTGCCAGTGATCTGCTGCACAGTGACCTGTGTGCAAGAGATGATGTTTTTAGTGCAGGAACGGAGCGCAACAGTAGAAGAGATAGGTGATAAAAGTGGTAAGTATTATTTTGTTATTTTAAAACGTACAGCTGCTGTGCAAGTTTTTATTTAACTCAGACAACCCCTTTAAGGTTTTGAGCACACAACATGTGTCTATAAAACCTTTTACTGTCTACAGTACCAGGTATGGACTACACCAGGGGATCAAGGATCTTAGAGCCAATCCTGACAGATTGTAAAATAATTTTCATACAAATCGGTAAAGAAGCATACTGTGCTGTAGTTTTGTATGAAAAATCAGTAGAAAATCAGAAAGCAGGTCACTTTGCAAGGAAAATGTTTGTTAAACAGGCTTTCTGTTAGGTGAAGAAAACTGTGCTGCCAGTCAATGCCTAATGGTTGGCACCAGTTTAAATAGCAGAATTAGCTGCTGCTGTGTTTACCAAAGCAACACTCAATAACTGCTCCAAGGAGAATACGGCTATTGGAACACATTCAGCCGAGCAATTGTCTATCACGGCTCTAATCTACACTACCTAAACATGTGTATTATCATCTGCTGATTTATCCAGGTCATCAAAAATGTCTTCTTTTTTCTACATAGTTGCTATGGTAGCTTGCACCTGCTTTTAAATCAATTTTCTCTGGAGGTGCTGTTCCTTTTTTTGATTATGTATATATAGTAGAGGAGTAGGCATCCTCTGTGGAACTTAGCACTCCCGCCCACCTGCCTGGTGCTTTTAATCAGAGTCAGGCCTATTGCACACAAATGTGTGTGCTCAGTGGCCGTATTGCGGACCGCATTAGCGGATCCGCAATACACGGGCACCGTTCCAGCGATGCGGAATGGTGTGGAACGGAAGCACGGAACAGAACCCTACGGGAGCACTCTGCCTCCGTGGGGTTTCGTCCCATACTTCCATTCCGCAAAAAGATAGAACATGTCCTATCTTTTAGCGGAACTGCCGGCTCACAGACCCATTAAACTGAATGGGTCCGCAATCCGCTGTGGCTGCCCCACGGACGGTATTCGTGAATGACCACGGGCGCACACGTTCGTGTGCAGGAGGCCTAACAAGCTGGACACTCCGTGTTAGAGTAGGTCCCATCTGATGATAAGCCACCATGATGTTTGGTAGATGGGCCCGACATATTTTTGATCAATTATATGCGCTAAGAGCTTCTACTCCGCTTAATAGTAAGTATGGTAGTCATGTATTTGACCCTGTTCACACATTCACCTGTTTACCCACCCTTAGTGCATTTAGTGGTGTGCTGCTACTTATTTGTTTTTCTACATAGTTGCTATGGTAGCTTGCACCTGCTTTTAAATCAATTATCTCTGGAGGTGCTGTTACTTTTTTTATTATGTAAGCTATCTATCTAACTATCTATCTAATGTAGTGTGGAAAGCACAGAGCACAACAATAACACTGCTGTCTCTCTCAGAACTTTAAAAAACTATAGAAAATGGCTGCTGGGGAGGTTCTTATATAGTAAGGGGTAGGCAACTTTCCTATTGGTTGCTAGGGATGTTGCTAAGCTCAGACAAAGACATTGCAGCCTTCTCATTGGCCCACAAGCAAGAAGAGAGGTTACTGAGGAAAATAAAATCTAGAATATTCGAAATTCCGAATATATCACTATATTCTAAATATTCGCGAAATCTCGAAGTGCCGATATTTGCGATTCGAATATTCGCGCCCAACACTAGTCAGGAGATGTGCGTTGGCTTATTTGGAGGCTATCAGGGAGTGGAGGAAGGCATCCTCTCTGTTTATACAGAGCTCCAGATGGCGACCAAAATGGTCGCCAATGCGACTTAGAATTTACAAATTTCGACAAGACTTTGATAATTACACTTACCGGTAATTTGATTTTCAAGAGTCTATGACAGCACCCCTAAATTTCCCACCTTTTTTTTACTTCGGTGTCGGTGACTGTTCTTGGGTATGGTCACGAAGTGTGCAGAAAAAAAAAAAGAGAAAGGAATAGAGAATATAACTAAACATGAAGAGAGCATATGCCTTCAGACAAGAAAGCGAAGAAAGTCAGATGATTGGATTATGGAGGACTTTTCGTCTCTGAAAACCACTGAGGAAGGGAGAGGCTCCTCCTTTTTTATACCTGTGGGTTTCTTGTCCTGGTAGGCAGACGCTCTCTCATGGTGCTGTCATGGACTCTTAAAAATTAAATTACCGATGAGTGGAATTATCATTTTTTTAATTAAAAATTTTATTAGAAATTCAAACAATACAATTCACCAAAAACAAAACATTATTATATTCTTTTTCCCCTAATAAACCCTACCCCCCTGTGCATACCCAACCAACCCTCTCCCTTGTAATGCATCTCCCACCCCCCATCAATAAGCAAAAAAGGGGGGATAATGAGGGAGTGTAGGCAGGAAAACCTTAAAACTTCAATTTTCCCCAAAATTTTTGTCCATTTTTCCTCAGTATTTCTCTACTAATATAGAATGTTTTTATATCTCTTAATCTTATTAACCAGGTTAACCCATGAAGTAATACTTGGAGTATTTCAAAAAAACCAAACCCTAGCAATCAAAAGTCTCGCCAAGAACATTTTTTTAATAATAACACTGAGCAACAATAATTTTGCTACAGAGAGAAAAACATGTGATTTATACAAAAATTAGCACACTGATTCCAAATATGAACTCGGAATTTGCCTGACATGTCTACATTTTAAGTTATACATGCAAAGCATATTCAGTTATAATATTAATGCATTATATTGGAAATATTCCAATGGACATGTCCAGACGCATTCAGGCTGATGTCAGCAGTAAGTATATAAGGCAAGCTGGACAGATTTTGATAAAGTGATCTGTTATAGTGCTATCGGTTTTGAAACTTAAGATGGATAAACGCAAATGTGTTAACGATCCAGACAATTTCTGCTAAATATGTGGCAAATACACTACTTATGATCAGCGCAAGAATCTGACAAAGCGAGTGCGTCTTGCTTACAAGTATTACTTTGACTGTAAAATTGGAGATTAAGATAAAAGCTGGGCACCTCATGTTTGTTGCACTGTGTGTTACTCTGAGCTAACGCAATGGTTGAATGGTAAAAGGAAAGGAATGGCTTTTGAAGTGCCTATGGTTTGGCTTGAGCAGAAAAATCACCATTCAGACTGTTACTTTTGCATGACTAAAATCGCCGGATATTCAAAGAGAAACAAGTCACAAATTGTGTATCCTGACTGTGAGTCTGCACTTAAACCAGGACCACACTATGTAGAGAATCCAGTGTCTGCCCCTCTCACAGCAGGAACGGCAATTGAAACAGATCTTGATGAAGAAGAAGATGTTGATTGTCACAATGTATTTCCTGATCCAGAACAATTGGAGGGTCAGCCGCACTTGCTGAGCCAATCAGATTTAGATGATCTGGTAAGAGATCTGTCATTATCTAAAGAAAAGTCAGAACTGCTAGCGTCTAGACTTCAGGAATGGAATTTGCTACAACGAGGCACCACAACTTCACACTTTCATCATCGACACACCAAGTTAGCTGCATACTATGCAATGGAAAGCGATGTCTGTTTCTGTACTGATGTAAATGGTCTTATGATAGAGTTAGATGGTACACATGTTCCCGATGAATGGAGGCTATTCATAGACTCTAGCAAAACAAGTTTGAAAGCTATCTTGTTGCACAATGGTAACGAAAAACCATCTGTTCCTTTGGCTCATGCAGTTGGAATGAAAGAGACCCATGCTTCTATGGAGTTAATTTTGAAAATGATCAAATACTCAGAACATAAATGGAAAATTTGTGCTGACCTGAAAGTGGTAGCACTGCTGCTTGGCCTACAGTTAGGGTACACAAAGAATATGTGTTTCTTGTTCCTATGGAACAGTAGTGATTACAACAATCATTACAAAATGAGACAGTAGCCTCTCAGAGTTGAGCACACAGTTGGTCAGTACAATGTACAACACAAATCACTGGTCGATCCACTTCAAGTTTATCTTCCACCACTTCACATTAAACTTGGTTTAATGAAAAATTTTGTAATTGCACTTGATCGTGATGGAAATGGTTTCCAGTATTTGAAGGAGAAGTTTAGCACATTGTACTGACCAACTGTGTGCTCAACTCTGAGAGGCTACTGTCTCATTTTGTAATGATTGTTGTAATCACTACTGTTCCATAGGCACAAGAAACACATATTCTTTGTGTACCCTAACTGTAGGCCAAGCAGCAGTGCTACCACTTTCAGGTCAGCACAAATGTTCCATTTATGTTCTGAGTATTTGATCATTTTCAAAATTAACTCCATAGAAGCATGGGTCTCTTTCATTCCAACTGCATGAGCCAAAGGAACAGATGGTTTTTTGTTACCATTGTGCAACAAGATAGCTTTCAAACTTGTTTTGCTAGAGTCTATGAATAGCCTCCATTCATCGGGAACTGATGCTAAAATAAAGACCGGAATTTTTATCAACAAACTAATGCATGATGACACATTCAGAACAAATCTCAACCCACTGGAACTTGCAGCTTGGGATGCATTTGCGCTAGTAGTGCAGAACTTCCTTGGGAACAGACGAGCTGCAATCTATGCTGAATTAGTAGACAGCATGCTTACAGCATATGAAAAACTTGGCTGCCGAATGTCATTGAAAGTGCATTTCTTACATTCCCATCTTGACTTTTTCCCACCCAATTTGGGACACATAAGTGACGAACATGAAGAGCGGTTCCATAAAGATATCTCTACAATGGAGAACAGGTATCAAGGCCGCTGGAATCCTAACATGATGGGGGACTACTGCTGTTTTTTGCAACGGGAAAATATAACCGTTCACAAACGCAAAAGCAGATGCCTGAAGCACTTTTAACAGTACTAGGCATTGCTCAAGTAAGACTTTTAAACAGAAAAATGAGACTTTTTGAAATTTTGTTATTCCATTACATTTTCATACACTGTTTACTACGCAAACTTTGATGTAGATCAGGTAATTGTTGGAGTAAAACTTGTTCTGTTCAAAATTATTCAATGCTTTCCAAGTGCTTAATTCATTTAGGCATACTTATGCATAGCAAAATTTTGTGACGTGTTACAATAATTCTGACTTTGGATTTGTAATCCGCACACTCGATTTAGTATAGGACAAATGGTTTTTGCCCAGTACCAGACAAAGTTTTTTGTTTGTTGCGTGGTGTAATGAATTGTTCCACCGTGTCATCAGCCTCCACTGCAGGGACAATTCACAGTGCCTCTCTAGCATACAACATGTGCAGAGCACGGCGGTGTCACGCTGCGCTGTTCTGCACCTCGTTTGCTCCACAGACAGAATCCGTTTATGGGGGTTATTGTTCTGATGGATCAGAGGAAGGGCAAAATAATCAGTGAAGTCAACACAAACTTACTGCTGACACCCTCTCCACTCTCTCGGGGGGCTCTACTTGTATAAGCGTTTAATAGAACAGGTTCTGTGGACATCTATGTGGAATCAGCTGATGACGGTGTAAAAGGAGTGCGCTTCTTCTTGGCGCTAACATCGACCTGTAAGGCTGAGTTCATACTTGAGTTTTTTGGTCAGTTTTGGCCCCGTGACTGCCCAAATAAGTGAAGTGTGCAGTGATTCTAAGAGCGACGCCGGTCATCTGCATGTCATACGGACTCACAGTATTATTGTGCTACCAAAGCACACTCCCTATGCGTGTTACGGAAAGGCACAGTGTTCTACACCACTATAAAGGCTCTCTGCAGCCAGGAAATAGCCGTTTTTTAACAAAATTTGCCGCAAATATATTCGGATCAAACCTAATTTTTTCAAAAAAAATTGGCGAACCGGCGAATTTCATTTTTGAAAAATTTGCTCATCTCTAGTGACAATATTGTTTTAGAATTGTATGGAAAATACAAATAAAAAAAACTTTCTTTTCTGGTAAACAATAGATCTTACAACCATTGTCTCAAAACCAAAATACATGAAATTAGAGATGAGCAAACCTTTTGAGATTTGGTTCGTTGAAGTTCATTCAGACGCAAACTGTTTCTACCCAAAACAAAGTTTCTCAAATTGCCCTGAAAATTGGTGTAAAACACCCTCTAGTCTCCTAGGACTCTGAATGTTTAGGAAAAAAAGGCAAATATTGTCAGAGTGACAGTGAGATACATATGAGTAAACGCATGTTTGACGGTGTTAACAAACAGCATGTTTAAAAACACATTGCATCATCGTCAGGTGTTGTGCTTTTATTTACAAAAGCTTCCAAAAATTGTCACTTATCGGGGCAGATGATGTTTAAACACACACGTTGTGTTGTGTTCTGGGAATAAAATGGTGGCTTGTTGGGGGACCAAGCATCCAAATATGATGCCTTAACTGGGTCAGAATGCCTGTCCATATGACACACACACAACAAGAGTCCCACCCTACCGCCCTGGGCCAGAGCCCAGAAAAATTTAATTTAGGCAAACGTGCGGAAGTGCTGTGAGTCAAGCAGAAGGAATGCTGTGATCCCTGGCTCCAAGGCATGTTGTTAGACTCTGAAGTGACCGCCATGTCATCATGCTGTGAATGAGAGGAGGAGTGAGCCATCCAATTTACAACCTCATCCTCTTTCATCTCAATGATAATGTTGTAACTTTCCAAAGCCTACTACTACTACTACTACTTCTGGCCGTGTTTCTGGTGCTGCTACTACCCACATTCTGGCTCTGGGAGGACAAGGCCTTGGGTGTTTAGAGGCACAATTAAATGTACTTTCCTTTCTGCAAACACAGTGAATACTGCTATTGTCAATTTACTTTGGGAATAATGCAGTATTGGCACCGATAAGATTTCTGCCTACTATTTTATTTGGAGGTTAAAATGCAATTTCAAAAAAGACCTTTCTCTACTGTAAAACATATATTGCAAACTTGTAATGCAATTATTCTTCCTCCCCACAACACTAATATAATGATGCCGGAAAGGCCAGTGTATGATTTGACTACTGTGTTATTTTCATAAAAATAAAAAAAACTTTGACAAACGTTACAAACTTGTAATGCAATTCCAC
Organism: Bufo bufo; assembly: GCF_905171765.1. NCBI lineage: Eukaryota > Metazoa > Chordata > Amphibia > Anura > Bufonidae > Bufo > Bufo bufo. The sequence continues at coordinate 410,924,611 of NC_053391.1, read as the reverse complement.
ATACCCCCTCCCCCCCAACACCAATTTAACGATGCAAGAAAGACCGGTGTAAGATTCGGCTACTGCGTTGTGTTTAAAAATGCAGTTTAAAAAAAAAGACTTTTCTCTACTGTAAAACACACGTTGCAAACTTGTAATGTGATGATTCTTTACCGCACCCAACCCACCAATGTAACGCTGCAGAAAAAGGAGGTGATATTTCTACCTACGGTGTCATTTGCATATAATTCCACTGGTATAAAATTATGTTATTGCCATAAAATGCTATTGATATAATACAATGAGTTTAACACTGGACAGATAATTCACAAAAAAATTTGCAATTGCTCAGCAGCAGAATGCTATTAGGGTGCTGTGCTGACAAAAATAATATGTAGAAACTTGAGGGTTTTGAGAAAAAAAAACTGCTGTTTCTCTGTTGAAATGAGGAGAAAGAATATTTTTTTTCTTCCAGGTGGCTGGTTTTGTAGCACAACACAGCAAGAATGTGGTTCTATAGTAGCTGTATTTATTGCACTGTGCACCAGCCCCTCAGCCTCTTATTCCCTCAAATTGCTTTCCCTGATCCAGGAGCGTTGCTAAGGTCTGTAAAGATCTGGGGCCCAAACCCCAATGAATATAGCCCAGTTCTCTCCGCCCGCACCGCATTTCCCTGTACTTGCTATACAGCAGCACATACCTCTTACATCCAGTGCCTCCTAGGTGACTCTGATGTAGATCTTCTCTGTCATCATCTTCTTCATTTGGTCCACTGCCCCTACAGTGCCCCCAACCATGATAATCCTCCCCAAGAGTGCCTCCATTAGTAGAAGAACCCTCCAGTATTAATACCCTCACAGAGCACCGCAGTAGAAATAAGTCCTAGTGGTAAAAAAGCTCTCTACAGACCTCTCAGTAGCAATAAGGTCCCCCCATAGTGCTCTTAGTAGAAATAAGGCGGATCTATAAGTCACTCCTATAGAGCCCCCAGTAGTAATAAGAATGCCTATAATGCCCCTACAGTGCCCCCAGTGCCCCCTGCCGTTATATTCCTCCCTCCACCATAGAGTTCCATGTAAATAACATCACACCCTCTCTCCAGCCATCTCGAATATACAGTCCCATGTAAAAAAAAATCCCTCTCTATCTACAGACCCATTCAAAATACAGTCCCATGTAAATAGCATCACCTTCTTCCCAGCTACCTCCAACATGCAATCCCATGTAAACATCACCCCCTCAACTTTCAGTCCCATGTAAATAACATCCCTCCCTCCCCCAGCCGCCTACAACATACAGTCCCATGTAAATAACATCACTCCCTACCCCAGCCACCTTCAACATACAGTCCCATGTAAATAACATTGCCCCCTCAACATTCAGTCCCATGTAAATAACATCACTCCTTCCCTCAGACCCCTCTGATATACAGTCCCATGTAAATAATATCATCCCCTCCCACAGCCACCTTCAACATACAGACCCATGTAAATAACATCACCCTGCCCCAGCCCCCTCCGACATACTGTCCCATGTAAATAACATCACTCCCTCCACCAGCCGCCTTCAACATACAGTCCCATGTAAATAACATTGCCCCCCTCAACATTCAGTCCATGTAAATAACATCACTCCTTTCCTCAGACCCCTCCGACATACAGTTGTAAGGGCACAACCCCCATCTCTATAATTGTTGGGATCCAAATTGAGATATTCTCATGAGAATTCAGAGAGCTGACACAGGCACATCCCTGAATCAGATGCACTCTCTACTTTATTCCATACAAGCATGTTTCTTTATACAGATAATCATAGACAAATCTGGCAACTAATCATTCGATTGGTTATTTATAAAAGGTAATACTTCCACATCATACTAATAACATTTCTACTAATTAAAAAGGTTCTGCAGAATCTGATCTCAAAGTTATCATTCGTTAGCAGCGCATCCCAAATTAACAAGGAGTATAACTCTCTCTTGTATGTCAGACTCTGATACGAAAGCGAGGGGGCCACTACCTTGGCCTTGTTAGCTCAGAACTTTTGGCTTATTAACAGAAACTTCCCCCCTCCCTCATCCTTCACAGCTTGGTTAGTAATTTTCCACCTAAGCACAAGATGAACGACATGTTTATACAAAATGGATTCTCATCCCCCACAATTCCCCCATTTTGAGACATCTTAACCCAGAGGTACTTCAGGTGGGATAGGTCTAACTGCCAGCCGGAGGCCAGATTCCCTCTCAGGTGTTGATGCAGTTCCCAAGACCTCTCAATAATTCTGGTAGTTTCTCCTTTTGGTACAGAACCTGTTGGCGCACATAAACATAAGCATAATCACAGCATATACAACTATTATAATCAAAACTACTTGCATTATTGTTTGTCTCGCCACCAGGGACCCTCCACCTACCCTGCTATAGGGGGGTCAAAGGGATTGCCAGATAAGGCAGAGTTCTTGAACTCACGGGACAGTCTTTAATTTTACTGTCAGTGTCATTGAGTCCTCTAAACAGCACCTGGTGGTGTCAGATAAGTACATTGTCCCAGTTAGCCTTCAGTTGTTGGTACAGTGCTGTTGTCCCCAGGATTAGGGCGGCCATCAGCAGGAGGATCCTCATCCTTGGGCGTCGGAACTTTCTTGCAGTGAGAAGCATGTATCCAGTAAGGCTTTCCTTCAACCTTTACTGATCTATGAGTAGTCAACAGGACTTGGAAAGGACCATCAAATCTGGGATCCAGGCCTTTCCTGACATGTCTTTTTATCACCACCCAGTCTGCTGGTTGCAGACTGTGTGTTCCTTCTACTGAATCTGGATCTGGAAGGAAGCAAACACTTGTTGATGGGTGTGCTCAAGCAGTTTCAGACTGGGGTGCCTAGGCATCTACCGCAGCCAGTACGCCCAAAAGCTACTAAAATAAGCAACACGGTAACCTGTGTCACAGTAAACTACACTGTGACAATATGGCTATCTTTATATATTTTTTTACATAATAAAGCATTTTTTTAAATCATGTTTCCATTTCTGAAAGACGTATTTTTTTATTTTTCTGCCAATAATCTTGTGTAGGGGCTCCTTTTTTGCAGGAAGAGATGAAATATGAATTGTTGCATTTTTTGGATTTTTTTTTATGGCATTCACCTGAGGGGATAGGTCATGTCATAGAGCAGGTCGTTACAGACGCAGCAATACCTAATACATCTATTTTTTTTTTTATTTCTATTAAATGGATTTTCTCATCTCAGACAATGGGGGCATATTGCTAGGATATGCCCCCATTCTCTTATAGGTGTGGGTTACACCTATGCTGGTACCCACAGTTATATTGAGAACGGAGCCCTGAAAGTGGTAGAGGGCACGCCACAAATAGCTGTGCACTGGCTCAGCTATTTCCATCGGGCCCATAGAAGTGAATGGGAGTGGTAGCCGGTCATGAGCAGTGCACTCCCATTCACTTCTATGGGGAGACCTCTTGGTGGTGGCCAGACCGGAGTCCTCCAGCCACCACCTTGTGGGGCTCCGTTACTGATATAGATGGGACCCACATCTATAAGACAAGCCATATGCCCCCTTTGTCTGAGATAAGACAATCCCTTTAAGTTTTACACAGTGAAAAATATCTTTTTGTGTTACCATTTTCTGCAAGCCATATTTTTTAAATTTTTTGGGCGATTGTTTTATGTAGGAGCTTGTTTTTTGCAGGATAAGGTGACAGTTTGATTGGTACCATTTCGGAGTACATGCGATTTTTAGATTGCTTGGCATTAGACTTTGTTTTGGCACTGTTTTTATTTAGTTTTTTTTATGGCATTCACCTGACGGGATAGATCGTGTGATATTTTTATAGAGCAGGTTGTTACAGACGCAGAGATACCAAATATATTTCTGTTTTTCCTTTTATTCTGTTATTTATAATTTTATATGACTTTATTATGGGAAAGCTGTGTTTTGTTTTTTTACTTGAAACCTAGGTATCCTACAGGTTAATACAAAAAAAAAACAACTAAAGCACAAAATGAAACAAAAAATACTGTATTTTTTTACATTTACGTCTACGGAGCTGTGTGAGGACTCAATTTTTGAGGGGCCGATCTGTACTATATTGATACCGTATGTTGGAGTGTGTATGACTTTTTTAGCAATGTTTATAAAAAAAATTGTAGTATGCAATAATAATTGTGATATAAAACTACAGTATGTTGCAGGAAAACTACAACTCCCAGCGGGTCCTGAAGGTTTGCATCTCACAGGGCATGCTAGGAGTTGTAATTTCCAGAGGGGAATGCAGTAAAATGTAAAATTATATTTTTATTAAACTATAGATTTACCTATATTTCATACTGTCTTGTGGGACTAGCGGCAGCCTGTGATGTCCACCACTGAGTCACAGGCAACCTCTGTTTCATTGGGGACACAGCAGCACCACCTAACACTGCACACTCAGGAGCACAGTAAAAGCCCGCCGCCGCGTTCTGCAGACTCTAGAACAGTGGTTCTTAACCTTGTTGGAGGTACTGAACCCCACCAGTTTCATATGCGCATTCACCGAACCCTTCTTAATTGGAAAAATTAAATATGATTTTTTCAAATTCAAAACATAGGTATATACAGTGGGGGAAATAATTATTTGACCCCTCACTGATTTTGTAAGTTTGTCCAATGACAAAGAAATGAAAAGTCTCAGAACAGTATCATTTCAATTAGGGTTGTCCCGATACCACTTTTTTAGGACCGAGTACAAGTACCGATACTTTTTTTCAAGTAGTCACCGATACCGAATACCGATACTTTTTTTAAATGTCATGTGACCGTTTTGGGGGATCTGTGGATCTGTGGATGACGCACTGTCATGTGGGGGATCTGTGGATGGCACTGTTATGGGGGACCTGTGGATGGCACTGTTATGGGGGATCTGTGGATGGCACTGTTATGGGGGATCTGTGGATGGCACTGTTATGGGGGATCTGTGGATGGCACTGTTATGGGGATCTGTGGATGGCACTGTTATGGGGGATCTGTGGATGGCACTGTTATGGGGGATCTGTGGATGGCACTGTTATGGGGGATCTGTGGATGGCACTGTTATGGGGGATCTGTGGATGGCACTGTTATGGGGGATCTGTGGATGGCGCTGTTATGGGGATCTGTGGATGGTGCTGTTATGGGGGATCTGTGGATGGCACTGTTATGGGGATCTGTGGATGGCACTGTTATGGCGATCTGTGGATGGCACTGTTATGGGGGATCTGTGGATGGCACTGTTATGGGGGATCTGTGGATGGCGCTGTTATGGGGATCTGTGGATGGTACTGCTATGGGGTGGGATATCTGTGGATGGCATTGTTATGGGGTGGGGGGATCTGAGGATGGCATTGTTATTTGGTGGGGGATCTGTGGATGGAACTGTTATGGGGAGGATCTGTGGATGACACTGCTATATGTCATCCACAGATCCCCCTCATAACAGTGTCCCCCAATACACCGGGCCCCGCCGCTCACCGAAGTATTTATAAACGTGAATCCTTATCCTGTTATTAAGTTGAACTAACGCTGCCCTCTCCCATGTTCCCCTGTATCCCCCTGTATCCCCACAGCACTTACTTAAGCTTCCATAGCAGGCAGAGCGGACGGCACCAGTAACGTCACTCACTGACGTCGCGCGTCTGCTCCACCTGCTTCACTCATAAAGTGGGCGGAGCAGGCGCTCGACGTCAGTGAGTGACGTTACTGCTGCCGTCTGCTCTGCCTGCTATGGAAGCTTAAGTAAGTGCTGTGGGGATACAGGGGGATACAGGGGAACATGGGAGAGGGCAGCATTAGTTCAACTTAATAACAGGATAAGGATTCACGTTTATAAATACTTCGGTGAGCGGCGGGGCCCGGTGTAAGAGTACAGTGACTGCACCGGGCCCCGCCCATAGTTACGCCCATAGTATTCTATTTATGTATCGGGGCGGGGTATCGGCGGCTGAGTACCGCCGAGAAAACTCGGAATCGGTCCCGATACCGATACTAGTATCGGTATCGGGACAACCCTAATTTCAATGGTAGGTTTATTGTAACAGTGGCAGATAGCACATCAAAAGGAAAATCGAAAAAATAACTTTAAATAAAAGATAGCAACTGATTTGCATTTCATTGAGTGAAATAAGTATTTGAACCCTCTAACAAAAAAAGACTTAATACTTGGTGGAAAAACCCTTGTTTGCAAGCACAGAGGTCAAACGTTTCTTGTAATTGATGACCAAGTTTGCGCACATTTTAGGAGGAATGTTGGTCCACTCCTCTTTGCAGATCATCTCTAAATCCCTAAGGTTTCGAGGCTGTCTCTGTGCAACTCTGAGCTTGAGCTCCCTCCATAGGTTTTCGATTGGATTAAGGTCCGGAGACTGACTAGGCCACTCCATGACCTTAATGTGCTTCTTCGTGAGCCACTCCTTTGTTGCCTTTGCTGTATGTTTTGGGTCATTGTCGTGCTGGAACACCCATCCACGACCCATTTTCAGTTTCCTGGCAGAGGGAAGGAGGTTGTCGCTCAGGATTTCACGATACATGGCTCCGTCCATTTTCCCGTTTATGCGAATAAGTTGTCCTGTGCCCTTAGCAGAAAAACACCCCCAAAGCAAAATGTTTCCACCCCCATGCTTGACGGTGGGGACGGTGTTTTGGGGGTCATAGGCAGCATTTTTCTTCCTCCAAACACAGCGAGTTGAGTTAATGCCAAAGAGCTCTATTTTGGTCTCATCAGACCACAGCACCTTCTCCCAGTCACTCTCTGAATCATTCAGGTGTTCATTGGCAAACTTCAGACGGGCCTGCACATGTGCCTTCCTGAGCAGGGGGACCTTGCGAGCCCTGCAGGATTTTAATCCATTGCGGTGTAATGTGTTTCCAATGGTTTTCTTGGTGACTGTGGTCCCTGCTAATTTGAGGTCATTAACTAACTCCTCCCGTGTAGTTCTAGGATGCTTTTTCACCTTTCTCAGAACCATTGACACCCCACGAGGTGAGATCTTGCGTGGAGCCCCAGAGCGAGGTCGATTGATGGTCATTTTGTGCTCCTTCCATTTTCGAACAATCGCACCAACAGTTGTCACCTTCTCTCCCAGCTTCTTGCTAATGGTTTTGTAGCCCATTCCAGCCTTGTGCAGGTCTACAATTTTGTCTCTGACATCCTTGGACAGCTCTTTGGTCTTTCCCATGTTGGAGAGTTTGGAGTCTGCTTGATTGATTGATTCTGTGGACAGGTGTCTTTTATACAGGTGACTAGTTAAGACAGGTGTCCTTAATGAGGGTGACTAATTGAGTAGAAGTGTCTAACCACTCTGTGGGAGCCAGAACTCTTAATGGTTGGTAGGGGTTCAAATACTTATTTCACTCAATGAAATGCAAATCAGTTGCTATCTTTTATTTAAAGTTTTTTTTTTGATTTTCCTTTTGATGTGCTATCTGCCACTGTTACAATAAACCTACCATTGAAATGATACTGTTCTGAGACTTTTCATTTCTTTGTCATTGGACAAACTTACAAAATCAGTGAGGGGTCAAATAATTATTTCCCCCACTGTATTTATACATAGGTGCACAAAGTGAATAAAACCATTAAAGAACAAAACCATTAAGAACAAAGAACAAAACCATTAAAACATGATTTTCACACAAAAATAAAAACATAATAATGAATATTTACTGCAAATCAGTGTGACTTCTGCTGTTGTCTTTCAGAGACCAGGTCAGAAATGCGCGGCTTTACCTTGGCAAGTGCCACTCTCATGTCATTTTCACAACAAAGTCTGTTCCTTTTCTTCGTTTTTATGTCCAGCATCCTTGAAAAGGATTGCTCGCAAAGATATGTTGTAACAAACGGTATGAAAAACTCCAGAGCTTTCTTAGCAATAACAGGGTACGTTACCATTTGTTGACACCAAAACGTTGAGAGCGTTGTTGTTCTGAAGAGTTGCTGTTGAACCTGGCTCTGCTGAAGTTCAATGATTTCATCGAGGTATTCATCATTGACATCTGTTGTCTCAACACTAAATGTGAACGGCTGTCTCACCCATGCTGGATATGGCTCTCTGGTAGGGAAGTATCCATCAAGAGACGTTGCAAGCTCATCTAAGTGCGTGGCAATTGCTTGCTTCAGTTCCGTGGGTACAGAAATGTCTCCGATTCCAGATACATCTTCGATCTTACTTACACAGTCGTCTAGCAGGGGAAAGTTTGCGAAGTTATCGTTCTCTATTCGTCGTTTCCATAACGGTAGCTTTTTTTGAAAAGCCTTCAGGTTTTCTTCCGCTTCGATGATGTTGACTCCACCGCCCTGCATCTGTTGATTGAGATGATTTAGAGCTGCAAAGATATCAGTCATGTACGCTAAAATGAGAATGAACTCAGAATCTTTGAAGCAATCTGCATGACAATGTTGGTGCTCTTGCAAAAACAGGGCTAATTCCACACGCACGGCAGAAACACGATTCAACACCTGTCCCCGGGATAACCACCGAACGTTGGAATGGTACAGAAGTACCTCAAATTCAGATCCCATTTCTTTACACAGCTCCCTGAAGATGCGGTGCCTCAGAGCACTATTTCGCACATAGTTCACACATTCCACTACAATTTTTAATACTTCTGCCAGTTTTGGAGGCAAGGTTTTTGTTGCCAATGCATGCCTATGCAGAATACAATGCGTAACAATGATGTGTGGTGCATCGGCTTTCACTAGCGCACCAAAACTAGACTTTCTTCCCAGCATGGCTGGGGCTCCATCCGAACAAACTGCAGAAACCATATACTACGAAAGATTGTTGTCATTGAAGAAGTCATCCACAAGTTTCTTCACATCGGCTGCCTTAGTTGTTGTTGTAAGAGGCTTACAAAATAAAAACTCTTCCTTTATCACGTCGTCTTTCACATAGCGCACGAATACTGCAAGCTGGCTTAGATTGGAGACGTCTGTGGTCTCGTCGAGTTGAAGGCTGAATTTTGCCGGGCTTGAAATCAGATCTGCAACTATTTGAGCCAAGATGTCTTTGCTCATGTCCTCTATTCTGTCGCTGATGGTGTCATTTGAAAGAGGAATTTGGGATAACTTAACTTCAGCTGCTTTTCCCAGCATGATATTCGCTGGTTTTACCAATGGTGTGGGGTTTGCCCTGCTTTGCGATCAGGTAAGCAACTTCGTACGATGCTATGAGGATCGATTTGTTGATGGGTACAAAGCCGAGAACAGGCAGACTAGCCTTTTCATCGAATCTGGCTCTCCTCACCTTGAATTCAGCGAGCGTTGTGTTCTTGTATTTTCCATCTCCATGCAGCTTAAGGAAGTGTTCTCTTAGTTTTGCCGGTGCTAGACTAGAATTGCTCAACTTGGCATTGCAAATCATACAGTTAGGACGCTGACTCCCATCATGTTCCGTTATACATGTGAATCCATATTGTACATATTCGTCCGACCACTTTCTTTTTTTGCTCGACATAGTTAGTATGAAGGGATAGGCCAAGCGATGTTGCGTGATCACCTGCAGCCAATGATGGACAAGCGGGGCGAGTCAGGTGTGTGTCTTGACCTCCAGGGCCGGACTGGGGATACAAAGCAGCCCTGGAAAAAAAAATCTATGTCAGCCCCATAAGTCACTGCGCCTAATATACTACTGCCCCCCCCTCTCCACTATCTAATACACTGCTGCCCCCTCCCCACCACCCCCAATACACTGCTGAACACCCTCCCACCCCTCCTAATACACTGCTTATCCCCTCCCACCCCCTAATAAACTGCTGACCCCCCTTCCAACCTCCTAATACACTACTGACCCCCAGCCTCCCAGCCACCCCAATACACTGCTGACCCCCCAGTCCCTCAATACACTGCTGACCCCCTCCCAAAACAATCCCAGCCCCCCTAATACAATGATGAACCCCTTCCTAGCCCCCCTAATTCACTGCTGACCCTCCTCCTAGCCACCCCAATACACTGCTGACCCCCATCCTTGCCACCCCAATACACTGCTGACCCCCACCCTCCCAGCCCCCCCAATACACTGCTGGCCCCTCCAATACAATGCTGACCCCTTAAATACAATACACAATAGGTCCTCCAAGCCCCTTTACTCTTACCTGTAGTACAACAGGTCAGCTTAGCTCAGTGATGCCGGTGTCTGTGTGCAGGAGGGACAGGATGCCGCCGCCGCCACCATGCTGTGCAGTCATTAGATCCGCCGCCGCGCAGCCGCCGGATATGACGTCATGTCGTCATATGCCGCTCACATCCGGCGGCTGGCGGAAGCAAAATCATTGCGCTCGCTCGGCTCTTTTGATCATGAGCCGCAGCGGGCGTAAAAGGATGCTGAGTAACAGGAAATAAATATTTTCCTCTCTTGTGGCAGCCACCTATCAAAGCGGCCCCCCAGGGCCGGCGGCCGAACCCGCGAGACTGACTCACCGAACCCCTGGGGTTCGATCGAACCCAGGTTAAGAACCACTGCTCTAGAATATGGGCGGGCAGCAGGGCTCTGTGAGGACACAGCGTGCGTGCAGCGCAGGGAGTGAAAAGGAAGCGCAGGCAATGCACCGCATGTATCAAGAGGCAGGTCCAGCCGCCCACTAAAAGATGACAGCGCCAGACGCCAGCATCACTGCAGGACAAGTTAAGTGGCGAGATGATTAAGATCATCTCGCCACCTTCTGTATGTCTGTGTAGCTCTGTTCTTCCTATTGAAACGGCAGGCAGTGGCGCTTGCCAGAAGAAAGCTGGGACTGCCTGCAACTGCTGATTCATATGTAGACCAGAGGTCGCACTACATTTTTTCCAGAAGATTAAAAATACTCCTCTTAACAATTTTGAGGAGTATTTTTAGCCGAGGAGGAGTACAAAATTTGCGGTAATTCACATATATAATGCATAGGCCCACATAACATTATGAGGCTGATATTTCTGCAGGGAAACTATTGCTAGTCTCCCATGCAGAAATAAATTCAAACAATTTTACATTTATCCAACATCATACACTAAACATAAGACCACTGCTGCCATACACGGCGCCCACCTGACGCTGCCATACATGGTGCCCACCTGACGCTGCCATACATGGCGCCCACCTGACGCTGCCATACATGGCGCCCACCTGACACTGCCATACACTGCGCCCACCTGATGCTGCCATACACAGGGCCCACCTGACGCTGCCATATACTGCGCCCGCCTGAAGCTACCATACACTGTGCCCGCCTGAAGTTGCCATACACAGGGCCTGCCTGACGCTGCCATACACAACGCCTAACTGACGCTGCCATACACAACGCCTAACTGACGCTGCCATACACAGGGCCCGCCTGACGCTGCCATACACAGGGCCCGCCTGCCGCTGCCATAAACAGGGCCCACCTGACGCTGCCATACACTGCGCCCCCTGAGGCTGCCATACACAGCGCCCGCCTGACGCTGCCATACACAGCGCCTGCCTAACGCTGCCATACACTGCGCCCGCCTGAAGCTACCATACACTGTGCCCGCCTGAAGTTGCCATACACAGGGCCCGCCTGACGCTGCCATACACAACACCTAACTGACGCTGCCATACACAGAGCCCGCCTGACGCTGCCATACACAGGGTCCGTCTGACGCTGCCATACACAGGGCCCGCCTGATGCTGCCATACACAGGGCCCGCCTGACGCTGCCATACACAGGGCCCGCCTGAATCTCTGAATCTGCCATACACAGCTCCCGCCTGATGCTGCCATACACTGCGCCCGCCTGAAGCTGCCATACACAAGGCTTGCCTGACACTGCCATACACAGGGCTCACCTGATGCTACCATACACAGCGCCCGCCTGACACTACTATATACATATTACATAGCTCTACCACATGCCTATTACACAGATAGTTTACTATATACACATTGCACACACAGCTGTGCTACATGTTTATCACACAGATAGAACTACTTTGTGCACATTACACACAGAAAACTGTACAATAGACTGGTTACACTGACATAGCCCTGCTTTATACACACCTTCCATACATAAAGTACCTCTGCATTCTCCACCAGCACAGTCCTACAGGAGCCTGTGTTCCCTTAACTCCTCCCACACACATAGCTGATCACATGACTGTGACATCACCACAAGTCCTGTAACCACAAAATAGTGTCTAGTCCAGTTTCTGAAGCTGCTCCTGGTGAGAGAGATGTGGGAGAGGGGCGGAGCTTTTTGGGAGAGGGGCTTCAACTAGTCAGGGGTACACCGAGGATTTCCCCAGCTCCCCGGTGGGCCAGTCCGAGCCTGTGCTCAAGCCTCTTTGTGAGGGCCCGCATGTAGCTTGTTAGGCTATCATAGATCATTTGCAACTGTTGTGGAAAATACAATCCTAATCTGGGTGCGCTTCCAAACAGAATCTCAAATGGGGATAATGCTGTCTGATTCAATAACTTCAGTGACACCGTACCTGCACACCAGCTCACTGATCAGCTTCTTTGCTGTGTTCTTTGCATTTGCCTTTGCTACTGGGAAGGCTTCCAGCCACCCTGAAAAGAGATCAACACACACATGAACAAATTCATTAATTCCTTCCTACCATAAATCCTTGTACAAACCGAGCGGCTACTGTAGAAAATCCTGGAGCAATCCCTGCATTAACCACACTTACCATAGTACCTTTTGATAGGTGAGTGGGCCTCCTGAGCCATAGCTGGGTATAGAGGCCGTGGTAGACAAATTTTGTCCTTGTTTTTCCAAATTCCATGTTCCTCAGGTTTGGCCCCTTGTTTTGCCCAAAGTTCTTTTTCCTCAGGAGGGGCTTGTTTGAGCATTCCTTGAAATGTACTTAGAGAAATGTCCTCAGGTCTCAAGACTCTCACTGGGGTGGCTTCAGCATTTAGTGGCTGGAGTGCAGCTTGTTTGGCTGCCTTGTCTGCTCAATCATTGCCTTTTGCTTTCACCGTGGTACATCTTGTATGAGCCTTTACCTTAATAATAGCAACCTCCTCTCTGGTAATAACAGAGAGTTCATAAGTTCAAGTCTAGTCGAGTCTTTATTTTTAATTGGCTGGCCTGCTGATGTTAGAAAGTCTCTAGCCCGCCATATGGGTCCATAGTCATGTGCAATACCAAAAGAATACCTTGAGTCCGTGTAGATGTTCACCTTCCCCTTGGCCAATTTACATGCCTCAGTGAGTGCCTTCAGCTCTACCTCTTGCGCTGACATGTGAGGTGGCAGTGGTTCAGCTATCCCTACCTCATACTGTGTGACCACTGCATATCCAGTGTGGAACCGGCCATCCTTTCCCATGAACCTGCTTCCATCAACAAAATACTCAAAATCAAGGTTATCAAGGGGGTACATGATTAAATCCTGATGTTTCTTGTTGCATTAATTGTACACAGTCATCGGGGTCATGTTCCATCATGTCATTTAGGAAGTTGCCCGTACCTTCTATGCCCCCTTCCCCTATTTCTGAAGCTGTGATTGGTAACAAAGTAGCATGATTCAGAGTAGTTCATCTTTTGAAAGAAATGTTAAAGGATAACTGTCACATTTAGACCCTAGTTTCAATTTTCATATATGTAGTTACTAATAACATGATATTCCAGAATCAGTTACTATTAGACTGACTTACCCCATATTTAATAAGATTCAGCCCTTAGCAACCAGTCTGCATAAAACTGCAATTTCACTATTCAGTTAAGATGGCCGCCACTGCCCTCACCCTGAGGCTAATGCCGCCTGCCCTCACTAGCCAGTAACAATAGCCCCCCAAAAGTGTCAGTGTCCAGAGCCCTCCCCCTAAAGGGTTAATCTCCTGCAGCACAAAGGGGTCCTCTTACCACATGTTGCTTTAATTTATACACTGAGCAGATGGCAGATCTCCTTTCCCTGGTCTGCTCTGGTTCCACTCTGCCTTCTCCTGCTCTGCTGAGTGAGGGAGCGTCTGCCAAGCGCAGGGACAGGGAGAAGTGCACACAGCCCAGGCACTGTTATCAGCTGCTGGGGAGGACCTGACTTTAATCATTTACTTACAGTCGCTGGCTGTCAGTAATCTGACCTTGCACGCAGCCTGCTTCTGCGTCCTCCGTCCTTCAACAGATAGACAGAACATGCCTAGCAACCCTATTTTAAGCACAGGTAAAAGTAGGCAGTATAGGGAACAAAATCGTGGAATTAAGGGGTAATTGAATACACAGTGAAAAGTTGAAATAGGGCCACCAAGGTGATATTAATCACCACAATCCAATACTCCAAAAAAAATAAAAATACAACAGTTATACTTTAACAGGCATGAGGAGAGCACATTGGAGTCTGAGTTGCCTGGCCATAGAAATATGCTTAGATTGAACCTGTGTTAATATGCCCTGTATGTCATGAGGGTTTGTACAATCACCGGGTATTCTAGCACAATTTCAGAGGCTTTTTCTATCATTGCCTGCACTGCCGCTAACGCCCTGACACAGGAGGGGGCCCCTCTGGTGACAGGATCTAATCTGGCTAAAAAGTACGCCACTGGCCTCTGGCGGTCACCATGTTTCTGAGTCAGTACAGCTGTGCTGTGACCCTGCATTTCTGAGCAGAACAGGTTAAATTCCTCATCATATTATTCATTGCCTCTTCTGTAAGGTAAAATGGGTCAGATGACAGACAATCATTCAGAGGCTGCATTAACATGGAGGCATGTCTAATCTAGGGGTGACAGTATGACACCAGCCCCAAAAACACCCGTAAGCTTTGTGCTCCTTTGGGAACTTGTATCCTTTCAACAGCCTCCTTTCTTTCTGGGGTTAGGTGGCGAGCTCCATGGGAGAGACAAAGTCCTAGAAATACAACCTTGTTGTAACGGGGCGCCGAAGGCGCACTCGGTCTCCCATCAGCCGCAGACCTGCTGCTTAGCTTCGGGAGCGAGTATCTGTGTTCGGCCTCGTTCCCAGGGTGGCTTTGCTAGCTGGGAGGCTCCCTGCTCATAGGTCTGCCTTGAGTGCCGAGCTGATCACTTAGTGCTCGAATTGCCTGTCTGTCGGTCATGTGACGCTGGCCACGTCACATGACCCTCACTCCCCACTATAAATACAGGCAACCTGCTGGCTACAGGTTGCCTGTGATTTTGATCCCTTAGGCTGTGTATTATTATTGTTATTTAGCTTACCTTTGGATTTGACCTTTGATCTGCTTCCTGACACCTCTTCTGCCTGCTCTCTGAACCTTGACGCTACCTCTCGGATTTTGACCTCGGCTTGCTTTTGGATTTTGTCTTTGCCTCTTCCCTCGTACTGATGAAACCTCCTGGACTGACCCCGGCTAGTTGACCCGCCTCACCCTTCCATTTTTGGTGGTACCTTGCTTGTTCCACCTCTCTGTCCGCTCGAGAGCTACCTCTCATTGGCTGTCCGCTTCCCTGCTGTCTCTATCTCTCTGCTTGTACTTACTCAGGTCAAGGACTGTTGCCCAGTTGTGCCCCGTCACCTAGCGTGGGTGGTGCAAGTAGACAGGGACAGGGGACCGGGTGGCAGCTCAGGGGTGCACCTCCGCTCTACCTGTGACGCTACCCCGTGACACTTGTTTTTACAAAACTGCAGCTTCTGCTTTGAGGCTTTACACCCGTTTTGATGTTGGAAAATTAAAAGACATAAAGTTGCCCCATAGCAAGTCTCATTTTCTTGTTATTTTCTCTTATTATAGTAGACCTAGTAGTCGCTATCACACATTCCAATGTCGTGACGTCACTCGCAGCTGCAGCCCCTGCAGTCTCCCCTCATACTTAGCTTTCCGCCTCCATATGTTCGCTATCTCAACAAACAGAGTTCCTACGGCTTCTACGACATATTTGACTGCAGCCCCAGAATTATTTTTCATGTCTAGTTCTAACCCTTTTGCAGCAGCACTCAATTGTGGCAGTGGAGTGACTCGCCATTCAGGTTTACAGGTTTTTAACTTGGCTTGCAGAGCTGGTCTCAAGCCTTCCATAAATGCTGATGTCAACAATTTCTCACCCATTGGTCCAGTCTGATCCAACACCATGTACGTCCAAATGATCCGCAGTCCAGCTGCATACGTCTCTACTGTCTGTTTCCTACTCTCTCTCTCACTTTTTGGATACAAATAGCTATAAAGGCTGAGCACTCACCACCTGGACCACACAGAGAGACGTACAAATGTGGGCAATGGTATCTATTAAATAATTTATTATTACACAGATGCAGATATGACAACTAAAACATATAGTAATTAAAAGAAAATATTAGTTAAAATATACCCAATATGTAACAACTACTGAAATATATGGAACTACAAATAATGGCTGAGCTTGTAAAATCACCATACAAATATATGACAATAAAATCTACTTAATAGAATGTACCATCAGTGGTGAATAAAAATTGGTGATTTTGTCTTTTATGACATGAATTGTTACCTATTCGATTGTATAATATCGGTGGCAAACAATTCGATGAAACTTTCGCCGATAGGAATAGACGGTGAATGTTCGAAAATAGCCAATGGATATTCGAAAATAGCAGTCTGATTCCACTGAGGAAGGGGCCAGGAAAAGACCCCAAAATGCGTTTGGTTGTTTGAAGACCCGCACATCAGCTGATGGACAAACATCTATCCATACACTTTGGAATTGGACCCTCGTTTATGTGGAACTCTCGATTATAGAAGTTCGACTTTTACCTGGTATAGAAGCAACGCCTCGATTTAATTATTCGGTCCCATAATCGTGATATTCTATTCGAATACTTCCTACGGTTGGAGACAGTTCGTAAGGTAACTGGAGATCGTGAACACAAGGGACTGTAAAATCATCTGAGCCGTTCCAGCTGACAATCTGTAACCAGGTACTGCCACATTCGACATTACTAGCCACGTGGCACGCCACTGTGTGCGCAAGTGATACGGCAATCAAACTATTCCACATTAGCAGGTGTAATCACAGCACCCCAGTTAGCGAATGTATGCCGAACTGTCGATAATATACATACAATCGAACTGAGAACATTATATGTGTCTTGAATCAGACTGCTATTTTCGAATATCTATTGGCTATTTTCGAACATTCCAATCGGCGAAAGTTTCATTGAATTGTTTACCACTGATATTATACAATCGAATGGGTAACAATTCATGTCATAAAAGACAAAATCACCAATTTTTATTCACCACTGATGGTACATTCTATTAAGTAGATTTTATTGTCATATATTTGTATGGTGATTTTACAACCTCAGCTATTATTTTTAGTTCCATATATTTCAGTAGTTGTTACATATTGGGTATATTTTAGTTGTCATATCTACATCTGTGTAATAATAAATTATTTTATAGATACCATTGCCCACATTTGTACGTCTCTCTATTTGTATCCAATTTTCTATGACTGGGTGAGTCATTAGGCCTAGTAGCACCCAGTCCACAGCCATCGTCAGAGTGAGCCACCATATCCTTATCCTATTCTCTCTCAATTTTTGTCTGGCAGTTTTCCTCTTTTGCTCCCCAGACTTACTTGGTATGGTCCCCATGGTCTGTCTAAGTCCAATCCCAGGATGTGAGAAGACTTACGGTCTGTGGAACGCATGTGCGTTCCACAGCGGCGTTCTGTTAGCTATATGGCTTTTAAAGACGCCAAATTATCATATAGATAAGTCTCCAATGATGAATTATCAATGGGGATGTTAGCTTTGAGGCCGATGAGAGCACTTTAGCGATAATAAGGAAATCTTTGGGATGATGCACTGACAATAACAAAAGAGGAAGCAGAGGGGTGGGACGAAGTGGAAGGGGGAGTGATATATAAGGTGCCAATGTTGAATTTAGCATTGAGACACCTGACATCCTAGAAGCCTGCATCCTAGCTCAAGTCTCCCAGTGGGTCCTGATTGCTAGGCACCACTGTGAGAGTCTTTATCCTGAGACTCCAGTTAAGTATATATTTTGTTATACAATCCCCTGGCGAACCGGTTTCTACATTAGTGACTGGGGAAACGCAGCGTCAGGATTTTTTTGTTATATACCTACCAATATCATTTGGTTTAGCCTTTAGTGGTACACTTTTTCAAAAATACTCCGCAGGTCACATTAGCCTTTTCCATTCTATACCCTATCTTAGATATAGGGCAAAATAGGGATTTATAGGCTAGGTACGAAGACAGGGAACCCCTACCATTAAGGGGTGTCCCTGGGCTGAGGTTTAGGGAGCGACGTATAGGGAGAACATAGGTATTTGACATCCTTTCTCTTCCTGGCCCCCTATCTGCATCTTGAAGTATCTACCTACAGAGACTCTCATCTGCATCTTAAAGTATCTACCTACTGAGACTCTCATCTGCAATCAATAGCTGCAGCAATATCTTGTGATTTCAACAAACCGTGAGTATTCTCAGTAAAACCATTAAGTATATTGTTCTGAGATAACAAGTGTGCCATATGTATCTGTATTAATGACCCATGGGGTTTGGGCTTGATCTGAGCTTATTTTTAAAGAGAATTTAAAAGTTATATTTTATATAAATGGGAAGGTGTTTCAAGTTTAGTTCCAAAACTCAGATCCTCCCGATATTTAAATTCAAGGCTGAAGCAGTGACATAGAGGTATACTTTTGCATATCAGCCATGATAGTGTGCACCTGTACATTTACTTCAAATTGTTTGGAGGTTCTCTGTTTGCATTGCAAATTTGGAGCAGTCACTGCCTCCATTTGGCCATGCACTCCAATCCAAGGCTTTTCAGGGGTTGACCTATGACAACATCTTATTCCCTATTAACAGGATAGGGGATTAGTGTCTGATTGCCGTCAGTCTGACTGCTGGGGGCCCTGACAATCACTAGAAGTTTCCCATTTGAATTTAGAGGCAGACATGCATGCATGTCTGCCGCTCCATGCAACTCTATTGCCCTGGTAGGGATAGCTAAGTACATGCACTACAGATAAGTTGTCATGTGACAACCCCTTTAATTAGAGAAGAGCGTGGCTGGATCCTACTTGCCCCAAGTTCATTTTGTAGGCCTTGGTAAATAAGACTGATGTGTAGGTTCCTATCTAAAGAAATCATTTAGGAGCTGTAGCCTAATCACACAGACACCTGAACTCCAGCAGGCTGTTCTGGCAAAGAAAAGACGTTCTGGAATTTTCCAAATACAGCGCTGCTGGATGCGGACGGAATGTTTGCAGGCCCCATTAGGCATAAAGGGGTCCGGTGGAGATCCGTATGCATTTCGGTGGACAATTAGAGAACCGACTGGACACAAATTGATGCATGCTGCGGTATGTGTCCGGCAGATCTTCTGCAGCTCTGCCAGAATGGGCATGCTGGAGTTTCATACCAGCATTGTGAAAGTGGCCTTAGTTGTTGGTAGATGGTAGACAGTTTGATTGAAATGTGATCTTCAAACCTCAAATTTCTATATATAGCAAAGATAGCAGTAATATAATTCAAAATAATCTATATATTCAATATTTCAATATGTCCTAACACTTAAAGCAGTGTGCTGCTACATGTAATGTTTGTTTCCGCTAAAGAAAAGGTCACCAAGAATTTGTTGCTGTGCAAAAATGCCATACATAAATAAAGAACATCTCTAGCACGTAACACCACTCCAAAGCTCAGTCTCATACTCGTCCCTCACTCATCGGTTATGTCACAAACCCCCAAACAGTCCAGACACCAACAGTGGCATAACTGGAAGTGACTGGACCAAACAGAAAATTTGTGAGCACGCCTCCCCCCTCTATCCCCTTAACTCAGACCTGATACTCACCTCTCTTCTCCTCCTATGGCACTGTGTCTAGGCATGCACTAAGTGTGACCAGCAGCGGGTCATAGTGTGCTCCTATATGCACTACGTCCTGTCCTGAAGCTGTTTGCTGCCGGGACTTAGTGCAGCACAGGCACTTGGAGAAGAAGACAAAGGAGCGGCATGTAATACCAGTACTATAACTAGGAGCAATTTACTCGGCGCACTGTGTGCCCTGAAAATAAATCCATTTGTCCTCCTCCTGGGCCCCTTCCTGAGTTTGGCCCCCCAGGCAGATGCTTTCATGGTAGCTATACCCCTGAACACCAGTGCTACCACCACTTACCAAATGTACGCAGTACCAAACACTGACATACTCCATGTACTCATTGCACTATAGCATTAAACAGGAAGCAATAGGTGTCTGAGAAGGAAAAAACACAATTAAATTGTCTCTAGCAATATTTAAAAAAATGCCATCCTCAAAAGTTTAGCTCTATTACAAGTATTATATGGCACCATTTTGGCTTTATTATTAAGGCCTTGTATGGCTATGGAAACTCATGAACAATGCCTTCCACTGAATGGAAGATATTTGATATTTGCTACAGCAATTTTAATGCTAATAGGTATGTTATAAAATACACAGCAAGACATAGCAGTGACAAAACATGGCAGAGTCCTATAACCATACACATAAAGATCTACGACCAATAGGAAGAGTCAAATACTTGGATCAGCTATAGATGAATATGCTTACAATATCTGACTACACCATGATCACTTTAAATTTAGAATCCAATAATGTTCCAGGCTTCACACACTTCGTTAATAGGACCTTGCAACAGACTGAGTAATCTCATCAAGTATAGGAAAGGGCAGGCTCCTTTTCATCTGGGCCAGTGGGAAACCTTGTGACATTTTCCTGGGGAAGTCCTGTTAAGACTAAAAAGGATAATCAAAATTGGGCGGACAGAGAACTTGTAACGTGGATACATATTCTATGAGAGTCTTTCAAATAAAGTACAGTAAGAAAAAGTGAATTGTTATTAACTTATTTAACAAGAACCTGTCAACTGTTTTTGGAAATAGAATATTACTGTGGGTAGAGAAAAATTATAAGTTGATTCTTTGCAGAAGTAACAACAACGTGTTTTTCTAGAAAGGAAAATCCATCCATAGTGACTCATAACTGTACCATATTATAAGAGAATATAGTTCCAAAATACAAGGTGTCTGTTACAATATCATTACTAGACATTTGAAGGCTATGGACACCTTCAACAGTTTTTCTCCACAGCTTTTACTTTCACTTAGCCATTCCTGTGGCTAGTAAAGATCGCTCTCAGACCAGGCCCGGCAGCTGTTCCATCCGTTTTCTACACTGTCTATACTGTCACTGTATATAATTTCATTGTGTAATACTGTTGAGGGGCCCTGACAAAGTCTTTTAGTCCTCCTCCTGGATGGGCCCCTTCTGGGTCAGGGCCCCAAAGCAGCCGCTTCCCCTGTAGCTACGTCCTGCTTCGCCCTGTATAGCGCTCTCTCCCTTCTGCAGATGCTACACTTCCACCATTGAGTGCAGGCACCCACATATTGGCCAAAGCACTTTAGCAAAATCATGCATTCCTAGGGGAATGCATGATTTTGAAAAAACACACAGACACCAATGACTGCTTTTATACCATAATAACGCTAGGTCACCAATGACTAAGGGAGCCACTGTGCAAGCGCCAGAAGCAGAGCTAACTGAAATGTCTAACCCTGTCAATCAAAAGGGAGTACACAGAGCACTGGGGGGCGTAACAGTAGCGGTGCTCCAAACTCTACAGACGGACCCCTTAGTCCTCCAAAAAGGTAATTTGCCAAAATATAAAAAGTATTTTATCTCTGCAGCTATTGAACCTAGAAACAAAATAAGAATATCAATTTACTCAGCGTCATCAACCCTACCAGGCAATATGTTTGGTTTAATAGGGTTGATCATGCTGACAGATGCTGTTTAAGAGACTAGAGCTACAGATCAAAGTTATAATCCTGTTTTACTCTGGATAGACTTTGCTGATTATGTGAAGGCATTTAGTGTCTATTGCATCTTCTAAAAATTTCCTCTTGTATAACCATTTTTTAGGGGGCTTTGTTAAAGGCTAGAGAAAGCTGTGATAAAATGAGCTGAATAATCCCAACTTCACGATATATGGACATCACACACAATAGTGAGCAGCTGATCACTATTAGATCACAATTATGGGCTCATGCACACAACCGTATGTATTTTGCGGTCCGCAAAAAATACTGTATTTTGCGGAACGGAACAGCTGGCCCCTGATAGAAGAGTCCTATGCTTATTCGTAATGCGGACAATAATAGGACATGTTCTATTTTTTTTTGCGGAACGGACAAACGGAAACGGAATGCACACGGAGTTACTTACATTTTTTTGCGGACCCTTTGAAATGAATGGTTCCGCATACGGTCTGCAAAAAAAACGGAGTGGACACAGAAAGAAAATCCGTTTGTGTGCATGAGCCCTAACAGTGATGCGTATTTAGACAAATACAGATCACATCCTGCCAACATCCTTCTGCTATAAGTTCAAATTGTCATGCTAACGGATCAAAAATAAAGGTTTGCATTCGGCAAAGGATCTCTCACTTCTCCATGCAAAATGCTCTCTGTCTCTTCAATAGGATTGGGCTAACAAAGTATCATCCTTTCCAATCTTTTTAATGATAGTGTCACTGATTATGTGAATTTAGACAGTATTTATATATTATGGGGTCATTTATTTGGTGAAAAATGTTATGCACAGTAGACCCATGAGTGTACTTCAATTGAATTCCACCTAACATCAATGTCAAAGGAGTTTTCCGAGTGTTTTATACTGATGACCTATGCTCAAGATTGGTCATCAGTATCTGTTTGGTGGGGCTCCAACTCCCAGGACTGTCGTCGATCAGCTGTTGGACCCCCGTCCATTGTATAGCAGCTATACTTGTTATCACAGCTCAGCCCCATTCTCTTGAATAGGACTGAGCTGCGCCTCGGCCATATGACCAATAAATGTGACGTCACTGGCCTAGGGTAAACTACCAGTTAAGCGTTGCAGCCTCCTCAAACAGCTGATCAGTGGGGATCCCAGAAGTTGGACCCCAACCGATTAGATGCCAATGACCTATCCTGAGAATAATTCAAATATAGTCAATGGCAGCATGTCCTTTCAGGGTTCTTTAATCATAATGGATCCATAAAAATGTACAAAAAAAAACGCCAAAGAAAGTACAACGTTTCGACTACATAGTAGTCTTTCTCAAGCTTATAAAAGACAACTATGTAGTCGAAACGTTGCACTTTCTTTGGAGTTTTTTTTTTTTGTACATTTTTATGGACCAATTATGATTAAAGAACCCTGAAAGAACATGCTGCCATCGACTGTATTTGAAGTATCTATGGAGCAACCGCTGTGAACCTGAAGTTCCAGATTGGCTGGTGCTTTCCGGGGGAGTCTATGTGGTATGTTGGTGCTGCTTTCAATTTGTCTTTTTCTACTATCCTGAGACTAGGTCATCAGTATAAAACACTCGTAAAACCCTTTTAAGAAGGTGCTTCATATTTCTCAATGCTAAGCTTCTATATCTATTTTTTTATGTAGTAAAGTGCCAACTGCCAATCCAATAATCACATCAGCTTCTCATTTCATACTGTTGTATTCATCATGTGTGTAATAGCTTTCCAAAATCACAGCCAAAATGCCTGATTTTTCTAGTGCCAATGCCATAAACTCCAACTAATAAGAAAACGATTAGACATATTTTATATTATTGCGTACATTATAATGTGCATATAAAACAGCCTGTTAATGGAGGAAATGTTTAATTAATCTTTCCAATAAGCCATAGGATAGCTAGCCTAGCCAGGAGGATATCATAAGGAAGTACGATAACAGGGTCATAAACAGATGAGGAAAGACATTCCATAGTCAGAGCAAGTCTATAGGAAACCAGTAAGTGACAGCATGACATAAGCAATATTTTTGGACACCCTACCAATAACTATGTGTCAGTGTCTATTGCTGGCACTGAGCGTCCTCTTGAGAGTATAGTATATTAGAAATGACTGCCATTCCAAATGTGACAAGGTTTGTCTGTTTGGTTTATTTTTCTGCATTCATCTTACTGCGAAAATCAGTGAAAATATAAACTTTCAAAGTATGAACTTTGAAGGCTAGAACCTTTTATAAGTCTTGCAAGTCATGCCACACCTATTTATGTGACATAATAGAATAAGTTAATCTCCAAATAAGGGGTGTTGACCATTTATAATAGAATTATTATTTTTTACATGATGGTCAATTACATGGTCCAATTGTAAGATGTCATGATCTCCTGACAAAGGTCATAACAGCCTTTTGGAGCAGTCTGACACAATATAGACTGTTATAAACTTCACGTGGACTTTGCTGACAAGCCCTAAGGACACTGTCTGAATTTTCCACAGCCCTGTAGATTAATGTTGAGCATTATCGCTTCTGAAGAGGTTGATTCTAGTAATATAATTTGGTAGACATTGATAGCAAATTGCAAGTATATGCCATCAGTGTTTGATTACAGTGGCTAGAGGGGTCTGTTTTTCTCTGGGTGGCCACATGGTCAGCCATGTGCTATAGTAGGTTGACCATGCAGCCTCCAGAGAAAGCTGACTGGAGTCAGTAGGTAGTAATGATGCAGTGTTACAAATCAGATGTGGATCCACTGTGTCTTTTGAACAGATCTGTCTTGGAACTACTACTTATATGATTGGCATCCCTGGTTTTAACCTTTTAATCCCTGTACAGGGACTTGGACTTCATTGCATTGGAACTACCAGGCCACTACTTGTTGAAGCAGTCTCTGTTCAAGGGGTCAAGAAAAAATTATGCGCAGTACAGTGATCAGGCTGAGGTCTGATAAGTCAGCAAAGGGGGAAATTCAGTCAGAAAACAGATGGTACATGGCACAGGCAAACATGGTAACAGCATACCTTCGCAGGAAACTAGTGTATTAGAACCTCTTGCTCAGGCACCCTCCCACAGGAGAAAGTGACTTAACCAGTGCTTAAACACCCTGAAAGACCAGGCCACTTTTTACACTTCTGACCTACACTACTTTCACCGTTTATTGCTCGGTCATGCAACTTACCACCCAAATGAATTTTACCTCCTTTTCTTCTCACTAATAGAGCTTTCATTTGGTGGTATTTCATTGCTGCTGACATTTTTACTTTTTTTGTTATTAATCGAAATTTAAACGATTTTTTTGCAAAAAAAATGACATTTTTCACTTTCAGTTGTAAAATTTTGCAAAAAAAACGACATCCATATATAAATTTTGCTCTAAATTTATTGTTCTACATGTCTTTGATTAAAAAAAAATGTTTGGGTAAAAAAAAAATGGTTGGGTAAAAGTTATAGCGTTTACAAACTATGGTACAAAAATGTGAATTTCCGCTTTTTGAAGCAGCTCTGACTTTCTGAGCACCTGTCATGTTTCCTGAGGTTCTACAATGGCCAGACAGTACAAACACCCCACAAATGACCCCATTTCGGAAAATACACACCCTAAGGTATTCGCTGATGGGCATAGTGAGTTCATAGAACTTTTTATTTTTTGTCACAAGTTAGCGGAAAATTATGATTTTTTTCTTTTTTTTTTTTTTTCTTACAAAGTCTCATATTCCACTAACTTGTGACAAAAAATAAAAACTTCCATGAACTCACTATGCCCATCACGAAATACCTTGGGGTCTCTTCTTTCCAAAATGGGGTCACTTGTGGGGTAGTTATACTGCCCTGGCATTCTAGGGGCCCAAATGTGTGGTAAGGAGTTTGAAATCAAATTCTGTAAAAAATGACGAGTGAAATCCGAAAGGTGCTCTTTGGAATGTGGGCCCCTTTGCCCACCTAGGCTGCAAAAAAGTGTCACACATCTGGTATCTCCGTATTCAGTAGAAGTTGGGGAATGTGTTTTGGGGTGTCTTTTTACATATACCCATGCTGGGTGAGATAAATATCTTGGTCAAATGCCAACTTTGTATAAAAAAATGGAAAAGTTGTCTTTTGCCAAGATATTTCTCTCACCCAGCATGGGTATATGTAAAATGACACCCCAAAACACATTCCCCACCTTCTCCTGAGTACGGAGATACCAGATGTGTGACACTTTTTTGCAGCCTAGGTGGGCAAAGGGGCCCATATTCCAAAGAGCACCTTTCGGATTTCACTCGTCATTTTTTACAGAATTTGATTTCAAACTCCTTACCACACATTTGGGCCCCTAGAATGCCAGGGCAGTATAACTACCCCACAAGTGACCCCATTTTGGAAAGAAGAGACCCCAGGGTATTCGCTGATGGGCATAGTGAGTTCATGGAAGTTTTTATTTTTTGTCACAAGTTAGTGGAATATGAGACTTTGTATGAAAAAAAAAAAAAAAAAAAAAAAAATCATCATTTTCCACTAACTTGTGACAAAAAATAAAAAATTCTAGGAACTCGCCATGCCCCTCACGGAATACCTTGGGGTGTCTTCTTTCCAAAATGGGGTCACTTGTGGGGTAGTTATACTGCCCTGGCATTTTCCAGGGGCCCTAATGTGTGGTAAGTAGGTAAATGACCAGTGAAATCCGAAAGGTGCTCTTGGAATGTGGGCCCCTTTGCCCACCTAGGCTGCAAAAAAGTGTCACACATCTGGTATCGCCGTATTCAGGAGACGTTGGGGAATGTGTTTTGGGGTGTCTTTTTACATATACCCATGCTGGGTGAGATAAATATCTTGGTCAAATGCCAACTTTGTATAAAAAAATGGGAAAAGTTGTCTTTTGCCAAGATATTTCTCTCACCCAGCATGGGTATATGTAAAATGACACCCCAAAACACATTCCCCACCTTCTCCTGAGTACGGAGATACCAGATGTGTGACACTTTTTTGCAGCCTAGGTGGGCAAAGGGGCCCATATTCCAAAGAGCACCTTTCGGATTTCACTCGTCATTTTTTACAAAGAGCACCTTTCGGATTTCACTCGTCATTTTTTACAGAATTTGATTTCAAACTCCTTACCACACATTTGGGCCCCTAGAATGCCAGGGCAGTATAACTACCCCACAAGTGACCCCATTTTGGAAAGAAGAGACCCCAGGGTATTCGCTGATGGGCATAGTGAGTTCATGGAAGTTTTTATTTTTTGTCACAAGTTAGTGGAATATGAGACTTTGTATGAAAAAAAAAAAAAAAAAAAAAAATCATCATTTTCCACTAACTTGTGACAAAAAATAAAAAATTCTAGGAACTCGCCATGCCCCTCACGGAATACCTTGGGGTGTCTTCTTTCCAAAATGGGGTCACTTGTGGGGTAGTTATACTGCCCTGGCATTTTCCAGGGGCCCTAATGTGTGGTAAGTAGGTAAATGACCAGTGAAATCCGAAAGGTGCTCTTTGGAATGTGGGCCCCTTTGCCCACCTAGGCTGCAAAAAAGTGTCACACATCTGGTATCGCCGTATTCAGGAGACGTTGGGGAATGTGTTTTGGGGTGTCTTTTTACATATACCCATGCTGGGTGAGAGAAATATCTTGGTCAAATGCCAACTTTGTATAAAAAAATGGGAAAAGTTGTCTTTTGCCAAGATATTTCTCTCACCCAGCATGGTATATGTAAAATGACACCCCAAAACACATTCCCCACCTTCTCCTGAGTACGGAGATACCAGATGTGTGACACTTTTTTGCAGCCTAGGTGGGCAAAGGGGCCCATATTCCAAAGAGCACCTTTCGGATTTCACTCGTCATTTTTTACAAAGAGCACCTTTCGGATTTCACTCGTCATTTTTTACAGAATTTGATTTCAAACTCCTTACCACACATTTGGGCCCCTAGAATGCCAGGGCAGTATAACTACCCCACAAGTGACCCCATTTTGGAAAGAAGAGACCCCAGGGTATTCGCTGATGGGCATAGTGAGTTCATGGAAGTTTTTATTTTTTGTCACAAGTTAGTGGAATATGAGACTTTGTATGAAAAAAAAAAAAAAAAAAAAAAAATCATCATTTTCCACTAACTTGTGACAAAAAATAAAAAATTCTAGGAACTCGCCATGCCCCTCACGGAATACCTTGGGGTGTCTTCTTTCCAAAATGGGGTCACTTGTGGGGTAGTTATACTGCCCTGGCATTTTCCAGGGGCCCTAATGTGTGGTAAGTAGGTAAATGACCAGTGAAATCCGAAAGGTGCTCTTTGGAATGTGGGCCCCTTTGCCCACCTAGGCTGCAAAAAAGTGTCACACATCTGGTATCGCCGTATTCAGGAGACGTTGGGGAATGTGTTTTGGGGTGTCTTTTTACATATACCCATGCTGGGTGAGAGAAATATCTTGGCAAAAGACAACTTTTTCCATTTTTTTATACAAAGTTGGCATTTGACCAAGATATTTATCTCACCCAGCATGGGTATATGTAAAATGACACCCCAAAACACATTGCCCAACTTCTCCTGAGTACGGCGATACCAGGTGTGTGACACTTTTTTGCAGCCTAGATGCGCAAAGGGGCCCAAATTCCTTTTAGGAGGGCATTTTAGACATTTGGATACCAGACTTCTTCTCACGCTTTGGGGCCCCTAGAATGCCAGGGCAGTATAAATACCCCACATGTGACCCCATTTTGGAAAGAAGACACCCCAAGGTATTCAATGAGGGGCATGGCGAGTTCATAGAAATTTTTTTTTTTTGGCACAAGTTAGCGGAAATTGATATTTTTTATTTTTTTCTCACAAAGTCTCCCGTTCCGCTAACCTGGGACAAAAATTTCAATCTTTCATGGACTCAATATGCCCCTCACGGAATACCTGGGGGTGTCTTCTTTCCGAAATGGGGTCACATGTGGGGTATTTATACTGCCCTGGCATTCTAGGGGCCCTAAAGCGTGAGAAGAAGTCTGGAATATAAATGTCTAAAAAATTTTACGCATTTGGATTCCGTGAGGGGTATGGTGAGTTCATGTGAGATTTTATTTTTTGTCACAAGTTAGTGGAATATGTGACTTTGTAAGAAAAAAAAAAGAAATTCCGCTAACTTGGGCCAAAAAAAAGACTGAATGCAGCCTTACAGAGGGGGGGGGATCAATGACAGGGGGGTGATCAATGACAGGGGGGTGATCAATGACAGGGGGGTGATCAGGGAGTCTATATGGGGTGATCACCCAACTGTCATTGATCACCCCCCTGTAAGGCTGCATTCAGACGTCCGTATGATTTTTACGGATCCGATCAGTCTATCAGTGGATCCGTAAAAATCATGCGGACATCTGAATGGAGCTTTACAGGGGGGTGATCAATGACAGAGGGGTAATCAATGACAGGGGGGTGATCAGGGAGTCTATATGGGGTGATCACCACAGTCATTGATCACTCCCCTGTAAGGCTCCATTCAGACGTCCGTATGATTTTTACGGATCCGATCAGTCTATCAGTGGATCCGTAAAAATCATGCGGACATCTGAATGGAGCTTTACAGGGGGGTGATCAATGACAGAGGGGTAATCAATGACAGGGGGGTGATCAGGGAGTCTATATGGGGTGATCACCACAGTCATTGATCACTCCCCTGTAAGGCTGCATTCAGACGTCCGTATGATTTTTACGGATCCGATCAGTCTATCAGTGGATCCGTAAAAATCATGCGGACATCTGAATGGAGCTTTACAGGGGGGTGATCAATGACAGGGGGGTAATCAATGACAGGGGGGTGATCAGGGAGTCTATATGGGGTGATCACCACAGTCATTGATCACTCCCCTGTAAGGCTCCATTCAGACGTCCGTATGATTTTTACGGATCCGATCAGTCTATCAGTGGATCCGTAAAAATCATGCGGACATCTGAATGGAGCTTTACAGGGGGGTGATCAATGACAGAGGGGTAATCAATGACAGGGGGGTGATCAGGGAGTCTATATGGGGTGATCACCACAGTCATTGATCACTCCCCTGTAAGGCTGCATTCAGACGTCCGTATGATTTTTACGGATCCGATCAGTCTATCAGTGGATCCGTAAAAATCATGCGGACATCTGAATGGAGCTTTACAGGGGGGTGATCAATGACAGAGGGGTAATCAATGACAGGGGGGTGATCAGGGAGTCTATATGGGGTGATCACCACAGTCATTGATCACTCCCCTGTAAGGCTGCATTCAGACGTCCGTATGATTTTTACGGATCCGATCAGTCTATCAGTGGATCCGTAAAAATCATGCGGACATCTGAATGGAGCTTTACAGGGGGGTGATCAATGACAGGGGGGTAATCAATGACAGGGGGGTGATCAGGGAGTCTATATGGGGTGATCAGGGGTGATCAAGGGCTAACAAGGGGTTAATAAGTGACGGGGGGGGGGGTGTAGTGTAGTGGTGCTTGGTGCAACATATTACTGAGCTGCCTGTGTCCTCTGGTGGTCGATCCAAACAAAAGGGACCACCAGAGGACCAGGTAGCAGGTATATTAGATGCTGTTATCAAAACAGCGTCTAATATACCTGTTAGGGGTTAAAAAAATCACATCTCCAGCCTGCCAGCGAACGATCGCCGCTGGCAGGCTGGAGATCCACTCGCTTACCTTCCGATCCTGTGAACGCGCGCGCCTGTGTGCGCGCGTTCACAGGAAATCTCGCGTCTCGCGAGAGGACGCACCGGCGCGTCCACCCAGAACAACAGGACCGCCGCAAAGACGCAATCCTGCGTACGGCGGTCCTGAGGAGGTTAAAGGGCTTCTGTCACCCCCCAAAACTCATTTTTCATTTTTGGGCATATTAAAATCCTTATTGTACGACTATTCAATATATAGGGCTCTTACCTTGTTCTGTGGCTTCGTTTCATTAAAAATCGAGCTTTTAAAATATGCAAATTACTTCACTACCAGCAAGTAGGGCGTCTACTTTCTGGTAGCCGCCGCATCCTCCTTTTAAAAAAACGCCCCCTCCTCCAGTTGATTGACAGGGCCAGCGAGCGCTCTTCTCCTCCGGCTGGCCCTGTCAGCATTTCAAATCCCGCGCCTGCGCCTTACGTGTCTTCATTCGGCGCAGGCGCTCTGAGAGAAGGACGCTCGCTTCCTCAGCACTCCCTCAGTGCGCCTGCGCCGATGATGTCACCTCTAAACCCGAAAAAGAAGACGTCATCGGCGCAGGCGCACTGAGGAAGTGCTGGGGAAGCGAGCGTCCTTCTCTCAGAGCACCTGTGCTGAATGAAGACACGTAAGGCGCAGGCGCGGGATTTGAATTGCAGACAGGGCCAACCGGAGGAGGAGAGCGCTCGCTTTAAAAGCTAGATTTTTTGTGAAACGAAGCCACAGAACAAGGTAAGAGCCCTACATAGGGAATAGTCATACAATAAGGATTTTAATATGCCCAAAAAGGAAAAATGAGTTTTGGGGGGTGACAGAAGCCCTTTAAATACCCCAGAGTAGATGAGGTGTGCACTTTAAAAACCTGAGAGCGCATGTGCACACTCCCTATGGGCAGTGAAAGGCCTGCATGAGGTGGAGAACAACGCTACTCTGCCCTCTGTTCCTACCAAGCAGGGAAAGATTGATGCTGGTGGGCCTGGACGGTAGGAGACCAAGTGCCTCAGAGTGGGTGAACAATGTGGTGGTCGTGCCCACCTGGAGGAGTGGAGTTCCAGCGGGCATGGACTGCTGCCACAACATGAAGCTTTGTTTTAGTTATTGGAAGCAGTCACAGTGGTAGAGCCACCAAAGATCGATACAAGTTTGTGATAAGCCTATAATGTATTTCATGAGACAACCCCTTTAAGAATTATAATGCATTGCAGCATAAATAAAAAAAAATAAACTTTAAAACAAAATTTAAACATCTATAGTACAATCCAAGATAGATCCTTTGTATTACATCCTTTCCTTTTTTTCCTGCCCCCTGCATTGATTACTCACTCTTAATTCACTGATGAAATCCGTACACAAGAGAATATAGACTTAGAGACCACACACCTGCTGCTACGGTTTCTAGTAAGTGTTTTATCTCACCCTAGTGCTAGATATACTGTTACACTGCTCACTGCTGCTGCATAATGTCTACCATGCTGCTGCTTCTCTGTGTGTGAGAGATATAGTGTGGAGAGCATGATCTCCTCTTCTCTCTGAGTACTGTGTATAGGAGACATTAAAGCAGCTAGTGTCACCTCACTCTAAACCTGAGTCCATGGAAAACTGGCAATTACAGATGGAAAGGCAAAGGAGTAAACTGCTAATAAATGCAGAATAGAAGTCATATACTGTCAAGAAATAGCGCTATTCCTCATGTTCCGGATTTTGAAAAGTGACCTAAAAATGTGAGAATTATATTTACTAATTGACTTTGTTATTATGGCAAGACTTAGTCCCATCATAACATCATCCAAATCTGTTGTTCAGTCTTCTTGAGTCTTAAGTGCATTCACCTTTCACACGCTAATGAAAGAATGGGAGAATGGTGATAAAGCAAAATGTATTGATTGTACTATTGTTCCTTAATGAAAAGCCAGAAGAAAATGCTCTGCTTTCCCCATATTTTACCTGTCCATTCTCTGCTGTCATCTGTGCCCTTTTGTCCTAACAAACAGAATCCAAAGGATAACAGATGACCTATGACAATAGAGGGTGAATGGTTGAAAAATTCAAGCCTTATACAGATATAGCAACATGTTCGTGTGGACAGAAGAAATAAAAATTATTTATTAAAGGGAAAATCTACCTAATGATTTATTTCTGAATAAACTGGACCTCTGCATGCCGTCAGGTAGCAGTGGTGGACCTTGCATTAGCAGATAAGGCTCCATTCACACGTCCGTATAATGGGTGCGGATCCATTTATTCTCTATAGGGACGGAATGGATGCGGAGAGCACACTATGTGCTCTCCACATCTGCATTTCTGGAGCGCGCCACCAATCTTCCCGTCCGCGGCTTCGGAGAAAAATAGAACATGCCCTATTCTTGTCCGCAATTGCGGACAAGAATAGGCATTTCTATGGGGGTGCCGGCCGGGTGTATTGCGGATCCACAATTTGCAGATCCGCAATGCACTACGGACGTGTGAATGGACCCTAAACCTAACAAAAGCATTGTTTACGGATGGAAATCTCAGTTTTTCCTCGACTATGATGGCAAGATGCAGCAAGCTACAAGGGAGGCACAGGGCAGAGAGGGTGGGAGTGGTGATTTTCAAGATAAATAGTAGTTTTCACAGTTCGCGGTGGCAGTCCTCACTTTGGTGCTCCCTGGGCCGTACACAGTGAATAAAGGGTGCACCCTATCTGCGATCATGGCTCTCTGTGACTTTGTGGGGCTCCTGCCTGATAGTAGTTGGGTGCCCATGATTTTAAGTGGTTGGTAAGGCTCAAGGCAAGTATACAGATGCAGGACCAGCGGATGGATGATAGTCATAATCAGGCCCATTGGTTGCAATAAATAAAATCTTTCTTTACAAATTGATGATGGGAGTAGTAGTATATATAGCAGCAGCAAAAGGCACAGTTTCAAAGAATATCACAGTATAGTCTCCTCACAATAGCTGTGTATGGGCAACAACAATGATAGTAATAGTAGTACTCTCTGACCCTCCTTCTAAGGACATTTTGCAGTCTCTCCAAATAACTACAGGCATGCTATTCTGCACTTATTAACTCCTTCTGCAGTTTCCAGGATGAGGAGTGTAGAATTTAGATATGGATGGCCAGTCCAATTCAAAGTATGGAAGGTGCCAGAGGCAATATTCCCTTTCCATAGCAGGATAGTCTTTCTGCCATAAGCGAGCATATACTTTGGTCTTGTCTGTAGCTCTGCTCCAACTCACTAACTAATCAGGGGGTGGACCCAGTACGTCGCCCAGGTAGCCTAACCAAATCTGACAGTGTTAACCATACATTGCCCATACATTGATATATTAGGTATACATAGTGCAAAAAGAAATTTAACAATAAATCACAACTTTTTACATAGCAATATTAAATTTTAGCAGTAATTAACCCTTTGCAGTAGTCCTCTTGGGCACTGAGATAAATGTAAAATAATAGTGTGAATAAAGCGATTTTTATAAATAATAATGTAACTGAAGTGATTTTTTTACCAGTACATGACTATAACTGATCAAGACTTGTACCAAATTAGTTTCCACAAGGACCTTTCAGTCAATATTCATAACTGCATTATTGTAACCCAGCAGATGTGGACCCACTGTGTCGCTGAACAGATTGAACAGATATGGCTTACTGCTATTCATAAGGGCATTATCTAAGTGGCCCCGCTTGTCTTCACCCTTTCACCCCTATACAGATAACTGCTCTCTGCTGCAGGGAAACTACTAGGCCACTAACTCTTGAAGTAGTCTCCATTCATTGATAGTTGACTCAGACAGGTCAAGAGACACCAGTGCATGGCACCAATGGGGCCAGGCAAAATCTTGGTCAGTGGACAAGCTGAGGTCAGGGCAGACAGAGTTTGTTTAATCCAGTTAGAAGGCCAAAGGTGGGGCCAGTACAGTGTCAATATAAGAGCAGTAGAGGGTGAAATCTAAAAAACAGGCAGAGGTTGGGCATGGGAAATCAGAAGAGAAAATAGCACACCTTCACGGGAATAAACAAGCTACAGTACATATTGCTTGGGCACCCTCTCACAAGGAAAGTTGCTTTAAGTACCCTGGGAAGGCTAGCAGACAAGGATGTGCATGTTGGCCCTTTTAGTCCCAGAGGATGAGCGCCTTATGGACAGAGACACTGCAAGCCAAGGGAAGGCTGCAGCCCGGCATGGAGTGGATGAAGCAGCGCTACTCTGACAGTTGTGCCTGCTTGAAGGACCCGAGAGATGTAATTAGGGCCAGACTGCCGGTATACCGTAGCAAAAGGTCAGGTGAGCACTCCAACAGCTGTACCCACCAGGAGCAGGGGAATGTGATAAGTAATTCAAAAGATGAGGCAGCACTCCAATAGATAAGGCAAAAAACGATGGACCCTTTATTGACCCCTCTGCAACGTTTCAACCGCTCAATGCAGTCTTTATCAAGCAAACATGCTTGATAAAGACTGCATTGAGCGGTTGAAACGTTGCAGAGGGGTCAATAAAGGGTCCATCGTTTTTTTACCTTATCTATTGGAGTGTTGCCTCATCTTTTGAATATATAACGTTCCATTTGCCGTTGAGCCTGCGGCTGGGAGGATTTTGCACCCGCACTATTGGACTAGTGCTGCTGTCAAATTTCTATTTGCTATATATATATATATAAAAGTTGATGAGCAGCACACAAATCCAAACTGGTGCAATTCCTTGAAGCAGACCACGGACCCGGTCCTATTAGATATGTGTAAAAAAGGTCAAGGCAGCACTCAAATATCCGTGAAAAAAGGGTATTTTAATCACCCATGTGGTAACAGCAACGTTTCAGCTCACTCCATGGAGCCTTTGTCAAGCCATAATACATAGTGCAAAATCAAGTGCTTATATAGCATACATAATTAACAAGGTGATTACATGATTATACATCAATTTTTACAAAAACAATGTTAAAAACAATATATATCAAATGTGCATGATTATATCTCACTAAAAACAGACAATGCGTCAGTGCTATGTGCCAAAGATTCTATCCATAAATTCATAAGGTTACAGTGCATGACATCATTAATCAATATTGCAAATCAGGTGTACATAATCGTGCTAATTAAAAACAAATAATTCATCCAATAGAGAATTCTCACATGTAACTTGAGACGGCAGGACTCAGTTGACCTCCGGAATTGAGTAGTGCGCAGGCGTGAAGAACTCCTCATCCCGCGAGACTATCTATCGCATAGAACACATAGGCGCACACATCCAAGATGGCGACCCGGCACTAGACTTAAACTGAGCATGCTCATTCCCAGAACAGGGTGGAGACAGTCTGACACACACATCTCATGTGACAAAGTCACATGACCGCCATTCATGCCAGCGGACCGATCGTACTACACCATTTCTTTAATAATAACTCAAGAGAAGGGAGTCAAATAATACAAACTGGGCTGATGGATGTGCATATCTTCATGTATCAATGGTTATATATCTAATGGTCCACCTATCATAGGCAGTCACACTTTATCTCAAAAGGTGTGGCGTCTCCACCGGGGGTCACCCGTTCAGAGGCAGCACGCCCAGATAGGATCCACAGATGCAGCCGTCACCATGAAGCGACTCTGCAACCCGGTCCCCATCATGAGAAGACCATCCAATCACACGCAGACTGTTTAGTATCCTAGGGAACCAATATACACAAATACATGAACTAAAGCAATGGCCATTTGCATTGTGCCAAAGGTCCCATAATATTAGGAGAAATATTAAAAAAAATATAGATTACATTTTTTTGGTATGGGTGGGCGCCACAGAGGACCTCATGGCTTTCCACTCCTTCTTAAATGACATTGACCCGAGTGTCAAATTTACCTTGGTACACTCTCATGATAAACTGCAGTTTCTTGACACCGAGGTTTCGATCAGGGGACACGAGTTGTCCACTGATCTTTATGTGAAGCCCACTGACAAAAATACTCTTGTAAGGTTTGAAAGTCATCATCCACGACCAATGATCAAGTCTCTTCCTCTCAGCCAAATGTTACGGGTAGCTAGGATAGTTGATGAGGGCCCTGTTAGGGACCTCAGACTATCAGAGATGGCCACTAAGTTTCAGACTAGAGGCTATCCTAAGAGGCTCATCTCTGACAGTATCTGTAAAACTAAAATCAGAATGAAGAATGGAGACCCAAGGAGGTCTAAGACTGTGATGTCGAGGATTCCATTTGTCACTGATCATAGCATCAATAGTCCTCAAGTTTCCTCTATCGTCAGGAAACACCGGTCGATTTTGGACAGTGGTTTTGACAATATAGAGGAATTCAGGGTCCCCCCCTTTGTGCTCCTTTCGTAGGAGTCGTAACTTAGGAGATAAATTAGTCAGGGCTGCTGTTGGGTCCTCTAAAATTGATTGCAGCACGTATTTTGGCTCCACACGCAAGGGCTGCTATCCGTGCTGCAATTGCGCTTAACTTCCCCTATATGATCAGAGGTGATTCTTTTGTAAATCCAGCCTCTGGTAAAACAATCGGAATTCAACAATATCTCACGTTTGATTCTACATATGCGATTTATCTATTATCATGTTCGTGTAACCTGTGGTATGTTGGTGAAACAACTTGGGATGTTAAAACACGCCTAAACCAACATAGGTATACTATAAGAAAACAGAGGCTGGATTTACCTGTGCCCAAACATTTTAAGGAGGCAGGACACTGTGAGCGTGATTTGAAATTTAGAGTACTTGAGCAAGTGCCTTTGTCCAGAGGGGGTGGAGATAGGACGATACGTTTAAAAAGAAGAGAGCTCTATTGGATCTTTGAGTTACAAACTCTCAAGCCTAGAGGTCTCAATGTGGATTTCAGGGTTATATGAATATCTCTCAATGTCTTTTTTCAGTTCTTTTTTGTTTGTTTTGTTTTCTTTCCTCTTTTTTCTTTTTTTCTTCTTTTCTCTTTCCTTTTCTCTCTTTTTTTCTGTTTTCTTTTGCTCTATGGTTCTGATGAACTTTGCCCTCCTCTCTCGTATGGGTTTTATACATGTGCAACCATTGGATTTATTCCAATAACTGATTTTTTGTTTTATTTATTCTTTATATAGATGGATATGCAAACCTGTTCTACAATGAATTACCTCCTTGGAAGCTATAAGACAGCAGGACCATATTGGCGATTATGGATATGTGAAAAAATATTTCTCAATTTATCTTTAGTGTTCACTGATGCATGTATGGAATCACATTGGGACGTAAGACGACACAGACAAGATGAGACCCTGCAATATATATTTTTTATATATTTTTTTAATATTTCTCCTAATATTATGGGACCTTTGGCACAATGCAAATGGCCATTGCTTTAGGCCATGTATTTGTGTATATTGGTTCCCTAGGATACTATACAGTCTGCGTGTTATTGGATGGTCTTCTCATGATGGGGACCGGGATGCAGAGTCGCTTCATGGTGACGGCTGCGTCTGTGGATCCTATCTGGGCGTGCTGCCTTTGAACGGGTGACCCCCGGTGGAGACGCCGCGCCTTTTGAGATAAAGTGTGACTGCCTATGATAGGTGGACCATTAGATATATAACCATTGATACATGAAGATATGGGAGTATGTTAATAATTGTGATATTGGCGGGATGCCATCAGCCCAGTATGTATTATTTGACTCCCTTCTCTTGAGTTATTATTAAAGAAATGGTGTAGTACGATCGGTCTGCTGGCATGAATGGTGGTCATGTGACTTTGTCACATGAGATGTGTGTGTCAGACTGTCTCCACCCTGTTCTGGGAATGAGCATGCTCAGTTTAAGTCTAGTGCCGGGTCGCCATCTTGGATGTGTGCGCCTATGTGTTCTATGCGATAGATAGTCTCGCAGGATGAGGAGTTTTTCACGCCTGCGCACTACTCAATTCCGGACGCCGTCTGAGTCCTGCCGTCTCAAGCTACATGTGAGAATTCTCTATTGGATGAATTATTTTTTTTTAATTAGCACGATCATGTACACCTGATTTGCAATATTGATTAATGATGTCATGCACTGTAACCTTATGAATTTATGGATAAAATCTTTGGCACATAGCACTTTATGACGCATTGTCTGTTTTTAGTGAGATATAATCATGCACATTTGATATATATTGTTTTTAACATTGTTTTTGTAAAAATGTATGTATAATCATGTAATCACCTTGTTAATTATGTATGCTATATAAGCACTTGATTTTGCACTATGTATTATGGCTTGACAAAGGCTCCATGGAGTGAGCTGAAACGTTGCTGTTACCACATGGGTGATTAAAATACCCTTTTTTCACGGATATTTGAGTGCTGCCTTGACCTTTTTTACACATATATATATATTTATAATGCATAATGTATTTCTCATAGACTCCAATGCTAATGCATCCATTGCTTGTTATAGTTCCCTATGGGAAGTATTAAAAAGTGTAAAAAAAAAAGTA
This sequence comes from Bufo bufo, assembly GCF_905171765.1. Classification (NCBI taxonomy): domain Eukaryota; kingdom Metazoa; phylum Chordata; class Amphibia; order Anura; family Bufonidae; genus Bufo; species Bufo bufo. The sequence goes on along the minus strand of NC_053391.1, from coordinate 410,885,825 downwards.
AAAAAAAAATACAAATCAACCCCCTTTCCCCAAAATTAAAATTAAAATACATAAAAAATAAACATAAATATCATTGCCTCATGCAAAAACTCAGATTTACCGTTTTGTCGCTTCACCTCCCACAAAAAAATTGAATGAGAAGAGATCGGAATGTCATACACACCCCTAAATGGTATCAATGAAAAGTGGAGATAAGCCTGCAAAAAATGAGCCCTCGACAACTCCGTAAGTTCTGGGGGTCACAATATAGCAATGCAAACAAAATTCAGTATTAAGGTGTAACAAAAACTATACATATTTGGTATCATTCTGGTTTGGAGAATGAAAGCAACAGGTCAGTTTTACCACATAGGAAATGCTATAAAAACAAAACCCATGAAACTATGGTGGAATTTGGAATTTTACACTACAGTGTATGCAACTGTAAATGGTGCCATTAGAAAGTACAACTTGTCCCACAAAAAACAAGCCCGAATATGAATGAATGAAAAAATAAAAAAAATTATGGCTTTGGGAACGCTGGGAGTAAAAAACGAAAATGAAATAAAAAAAATAATCACCCAGTCTTGAAGGGGTTAATCCACATGCAAATCAGCAGTTAAGTGCACCAAGGGCAGACGAAGCCAATCTGTACATCCTTGCTCTACTGCTTCCTCTGCCAGCCCATCCCCATCCTGATTGACATGGCCAGGTGAGATGACTATGCAGGAACCTGGCACTCTGAAACAGGAAGAAGGGATTGGCAGAGGAAGCAGAAGGAGTAAGGGTGCAAACAGTGGCTTTGGCCCGCCCCCAGTGCACTTTACTCATTTCCTTATGGATTAAATGTACTTTTTCTCCAGAATAAAGCTATAGATCACTAAGTAAGAGTTATCATTACAGTCAGCTGAGCTAGCCCTACACAGCATTGTGCCTGGCTTAACTGTGTATTTCCTGGTGACAGGTTCCCTTTAAGATAATAAATGGAAGTCAGTAATTGTATCTCAAGTGTGGTTGATAGATGTAAATGTGAATAGATATTGAGTACAATTTCTGCAAGCAGTGCCTAGAGTGCTCTGCTTTACATACAATGTATGTACATAAACTTACACAATCTTACATTGCGTTTAGTGCCATGATATATAGTTCCCACTGACAATTTTCAGATAAATAGCTCCTACAGTCCACAGAACAGCCATCAAACATAGGGGAAATATAGGGCAGTGAAACAGTACCTGAAATCTATCATCCAGAACACTTGGGCTGGCCTAAATTAACCAGTTTTCTACACTGATAAATACTTTTCAGGTTCAGCACTACTAATTATAGCATAAGCTTTGTCTATGTCAAGCAAAATTATATCTTTTGAGGACTGAAATCACACATTTCTGTTTCTGCTATAGTTTTTATGCAATTTTTGAGCCACAGTCAAGAGTGGATTCAAAAGTAATATTAAATATAAAGGAATGGCTTAGGCTAGATTCACATTTGCATTAAACGGGTTGTCTGAGATTTTGAGATTGATGACCTGTCCTCAGGATATGTCATCAATATCAGATCGGCGGTGGTGCAACTTCTGGCACCGCCGCCAATTAGCTTTTTAAAGAGGCTGTGGTGCTCCAGTGATCGCCATGGCCTGTCCCAAGGCCAGTGATGTCACAGTCTTCGATCATGTGACCTGGGTGCCACTCATTCCTATTCAAGTGAATGTGGCTGAGCCGGGATAACATGAACAGCCGCTATCTAGTGAATGCGTGGTAAGCTCACTGGAGTGCCACGGTCTCCAACAAGTTGGACCCCTGCCGATCTGATATTGACTTCTGAGGATAACAGAAATCCCTTTAAGTATTTGTATTTCTGTTTCATCATGGGAGTAGAAATAAAGGGGGTCATTTATGATACCAAAATATGTCTTTATTAGATGTATTTCAGGCGCAGATTATGGTGCAACGGTTAGTCTAAAACAACGGTCTTAAGTCACATGATGGAAAGCAACAGCGCCCAACAGAGCCCATTGACTTAAAGGGGTTGTCCCACAAAAAATATTTTACAATTTTCAAACCAGCACCTGGATCGGAATACTTTTGTAATTGGATGTAATTGAACATTTTGTATAGTCACAGAGTTATTCAGTAAAATATACCTGTACATCGCCACCTACTGTTTGTTCTTTTTCTTATTTCTTTGACCTGCTCACTGAGATGGCCGCACATGCTCAGTTTCATCCTTCAACTGCCTCCTGAGCTGTTATAGGGAAAACATGGACACACACCCTTGAGCTGGCAGCTTGATATAAATCTAGCAGAGCAATGAGTGGGGAGATCTCTTGATCCATGTGAGGTACAGGACTGGTTCTAGCTTTGGTAGAAAGAGATTGTCATGTACTATATGATGTCCGATTTTCATTTTTTACTTTATACATGGGGTAACCCCTTTAATGGGTTTCATTGGGATCCATCATGGTGTCCGACATTTTAGTAGAAAAATGAGTGGAGCATGTGTCTTGGTATTGGTGCTGGTATACCGGCCTATTATGACACATACAGTAAGTGGTGAGTGTTGCTCTTCGACTCCCCATACTGTTCTTAGGTATAACTATAAATACCACATATAAAGTCAAGACACACGAAAAATGTCAATTCATCTTAATAAAAAAAAATTAAATGTGCATATGCATTGCAATTAAGTTTGGGAAGTAAATAGCCGTTACTGATTTTACATTGTGGAGCCTTTTCGAATACTGAATAGAACTCCTGCCGATATTTAGACTAATATCTAGTCAGTCATCTGCATCTACTTTGACAAGAAAGTCCTTCTCCCACTGTTTGACAAAAGGATCTGCATCATTGGAGTCAGAAGGAAGAGCTGATTTCCAAGCACAGGAGATGATGCCTTCATTAGCATAATAAGACGATAATGTTTCATTTGTTTTTTTTTATAAATATACTTGAGCCAAAGAGAAGTAATGTAAAAGATAACACATTGGGGGGGGATTTATCATCAGCAATCTTTGAACTTAGTTTTGCTTGAGTCTGCTTTACCATTATTTGCACCAAATGTCACAAGTTGTTTGGTGCATCTTTAAATATGTCTAGGATGTTACTCCAGTCTTTAAGCCACCCTCGCCACTGGAGTGCAAGTTTCTAGTTTCTTAAATCTGGCCTATACCCCATTAACTCTGCCAACGATGCCCACCTTTCAAACCTGTAGTGCTGGGATCAGCAACCTCTGGCACTCCAGCTGTTCTGAAATTACAACTCCCAGAATCCTCCTTTCACCTCAATGGGAGTTACAAGAACAGCTGTAACTGTGTATTCTGGGAGTTGTAGTTTAAAAGCAGCTGGAGTGCCGGAGGTTGCTGATCCCTGCTGTAGTGAGTGATGTGAAATCATAAAAAGTTGCAAATGTTTGTGCAAGTAAGCCCAAAAAGTCTCAAAAACCCATTTGACATGAAAATTGGTGTCCATGATTTTTTTTTTTCTTTTTTGAAATTTGCACTGCACTGTTTTTATAACTTTTCATATTTATTTAATATTTGGAAAACAATGGAAAACCCACAGCAAAAGAATAGATAGCATTGCCTTCAAAGAGCAGATAAGCAGGGGTATCGGGATTCTAATATTGATGACCTATCCTGAGGATAGACCAAACAAAACAAAATCTCAGACTATCACCTTTAATGCTTATTGCTACACATATCTTTTTTGATATGAAACAACTATTGCTGCATAAATGGCCACCTTTGGGCCTTGTTTACATGTCCTTTTTTTCATATCCATGAAGCATCCATGCTTGGTAGGTGTTTACGTTTTTTCCCTCCGTGTGTCATCCGTATTCCACAGACACTGCTCAGTTGAAAAATAATTTCAAAAACATTTTCTACCAGTGCTCAGTGAAAAACCGATCTAACATGGACCAAACACAGTTGCCATCCGTGTTGTGTCAGAACCATAGACTTAATGAACATGATTGGTCCACTTCGCAGGGCAAAGTAGTCTGGGACGGATTGGAAACCTAAAGTGGCCCTGGAAAAAATACTTAAAAGTGGACCATGTTGTAGGAGTGTCTAAATTGACAGGAAGCAGGGTAATAAAAGTAGGGGGGTCAGCAATACCATAGCGCAGAATACCATATACCACAGTGCAGCACAATATCTTGCCCCAAAAGCTGTCCCTCTGTATTGGCCGTCAATAGTGGCAATTTTCTGTCCTCCTCCTCTGGTTGTCTGATTAAGATACGGAGCAGGGTGCGGAGGTGAGATGCGGAAAATAGTTAAGTTCAGGAGAGCATGTCGCTGGCCGGGTACATGAGTACCTGATTCTCACAGCGCTAATTACCACTGAGAGCTCATTATACACCCAACCAGCGGCAGAGAGGAGGACTTGTATGGCCCTCTGGGCATAGACCCATCAGGAAATTTCCCTGTAAGATCTATGGCAAATGTGCCCCTGAAAGTAGTGCATGTCTCCGTGATTGTTTCACTGACCCACAGTGATCAAAACTTATTAAAATTAATGCTGTCTGCAGAAAACAGAAATGTGAAGGAGGCCTTACTTACAGTAACCAATTTCACAACTATATAGATCCTGTGCAAATGCTAATACTGAGATTTATACATGCATCGCAGCAAAGATATCCAGATGCTAATCTTCAGATACATATGTAAATTATCTAAAAGACTTCAATAAATCCTCATCAGCTGTGTAATGGAAGGATAATATAATGAATGTGTCGTTTGGTGTGGTATTATCAGCAGCAGGCACCTAATGTGCACATACAGAATGCTGCCTCGCTCTGCCATCTAGTGATCCCAGCATCAGGCTTCAGATATTCCCTGTACGGTACGCCCTTGAACAATGCTGACCTAGACGGCTGCATTTAGTGTATATTTTAAGAACATGCAATGCACTGTGTGTGACGCTCTGCAATTTATTGATGATGATGCCGGTCAAGCTGTACACCTCTTCAATGGCAAGATACAGCAGATTGCAAGTTACATGCTACGTTTCATTTCATAATAAATGTGCTTGCATTTTATGCAATATCCAGACATTTCTATTTTGCATATTTAAACAAGATCTTCGATGTTCACAAGCGCATTAATAACAAAGTCGGTGTTGAGATTTCCTTTAGCTTAAGAACTTGGCAGGTTGGAACCTTAAGGGGGTTGTCCGGGAATAAGATGTTTTTACCTAATGCCCGCAGCCTGCATCAGTAAGCGAAAAATCCATACTTATCTACTCCCCGCCACTCAGATCCTCTGCGATGGCTCCGGTGTGTCCATCCTCCGGTACCCGAGCATACCATGGGCATGGTCACGTGCTCCACTGGCTTTACTGGTGATGTGCCACTTGTGATACTTCATTTTTGCATATTAAAGGGAATCTGTCACTAGCAATTTACCCCAAATTTTTTTTCATGAATCCATGTTTAACAGAGTACCTTTTTTCCATCGGTCTTGTTTTTTTGATTGTCCGTCTTGTCATTTCTTCAAAAAATCGATTCTTATGATGTGTAAATGACGCTGTAAGGAGCCCAGAGGGGTGTTCTTCTTTCTCCACAGTGCCCAGGAATGCCCCTCTGAAGTGCCGTGCCCGCCTAAATTTGAAATCTAATAACGCCTCCAAGTTCATCTAAATCCCCTCCCAGAGGCGCGGCTAAGTGCTCAACAACGCCCCCTCCTCAGCGCCGCGCTCTGTGGCAAACACCCCGATCCTCCTCTCGCCGGCATCCCAAATCCCGCGCAGGCGCAGTGCCGACAGTCATCTTATCATAGCCCAGGAAATCGCCGGCACTGCGCCTGCGCGGGGATTGGGATGCCGGCGAGAGGAGGATCGGGGTGTTTGCCGCAGAGCGCGGCGCTGAGGAGGGGGCGTTGTTGAGCACTTAGCCGCGCCTCTGGGAGGCGATTTAGATGAACTTGGAGGCGTTATTAGATTTCAAATTTAGGCGGGCACGGCACTTCAGAGGGGCGTTCCTGGGCACCGTGGAGAAAAAAGAACGCCCCTCTGGGCTCCTTACAGCGTCATTTACATATCATAAGAATCAATTTTTTGAAGAAATGACAAGACGGACAATCAAAAGAACAAGACCGATGGAAAAAAGGTACTCTGTTAAACATGGATTCATGAAAAAAAAAAATTGGTAAATTGCTAGTGACAGATTCCCTTTAATGCATTTTAATAGGGAAATGATGTTTTTGTAGCTTTGCCTTTTCTTATTTTAACTTCAGCCTTCCCGCTCACCGCCTCATATGCGACGTACCCACAAGGTGGAACTCCACCTTGCACATGCTGGAGAGACTGTGCGAGCAGCAGCAGGCGATAGTGGAGTTTCAGCTGCAGCACGCATAGGTGTCGCTCTGCGGAACAGCACCACTTCACCACCGAGTGGGCCTCAATGCGGGATGTTTTGAGTACTCCACCAACATAGCCAGTGCCAATGACGCAATCCTCAGCGTTACTATCCCACTTCTATGTCTTCTTGAAAAAACGCTTCGGGCGATGATGGAAGAGGATGTGGCACAGGAGGAAGAGGGATCATTTCCACGGTTATCAGGCCAGTCATTCACAAGTGGCTCAGAGGGTGGGTTCCTGCACCAACATAGGCCAGGTACACAACTGTCCAGCCAGGACACAGTTCTGGAGGATGAGGAAATGAGGAGGAGGAGGAGGAACCGTGTTCACAGCAGGGTGGCACCCAAAGCAGCTCATGGGCATCACTGGAGCGTGGCTGGGGGGATACAGAGGACACAGATGATACACCTCCCACAGAGGACAGCTTGTCGTTGCTTCTGGGCAGCCTGGAACATATGAGCGACTAAATGCTGCAGTGTCTGCGCAACGACCACCGAGTTGCCCACATTCTAACCAGTGCTGATTACTGGGTGGCCACCCTGCTGGATTCCTGCTACAAGGACAACGTGCTTCTGTCACTGGAGCGTGGACAAGCGGCTGATGATGGCATTCCCACCTGACAGCGGGGGCTCAGGGGAAGCACAAGGCAAAGGCAGAGGAGGAGGAAGAAGTCGCCAACGCAGCTGGGGCACTGCCAGCACCTCAGAAGGTAGGGTTAGCATGGTCGAAATGTGGAAAAGCTTTGTAAGCACATCACAACAACCAGCACCACCAGCTAAAACTGTGCTGAATAGACAAGTATACCGGTCGCACTCAGCCATTGTTATACTCCAGCACACTTTCACTTTGCGTTCTCTTTTCCATTTCCCAATGTTTTGGGGTCTTCCCAAATTTATAAAAATAAATAAAGGAAAAAAAACAAAAACAGTCTTGGCTATCTCCTCCTCCACCGCCACTTCCACCTACACCACCACGTCTACCTACACCGCCACGTCTACCGCCTCCTCAACCTCCTACTCCACTTTGATCTCCACCCCCTAGGTCAAGATTATTATTATTATTTTATTTTTTTTCTATGTTATTTTAAGTCATTTCCCTATCCATATTTGTTTGCAGGGCAATTGTCCTGTTCTTACCCCCATTTTGCTTCCTTTTGCAGGGATACACGGTCGCGAGTACGCGCTTCTTATGCGCTTCGTCGACCAGTGGCGCATAATATACTGACTCACAAGAGCAAAGTGGATTAGGGAGCCAGCCATGGGTTAATCAACTTGTGATTGCCTTAGGCCATGTACTCAGGTGCAGGGCAATTTGTTCACCTATGGTAGTGGACACTTGGCACCCTGGGATTGGTCAGCAGGCATTTAAAAGGAGGTCTCTCAGGGTGATCAGTGCCCACTGTTATTTTCCCTCAACCAGGTATAGGTCACAACTGCTAGTGACTGAAGACTGCCAGGAACTTTGTCCTTTGCAGCGGACCCAAGATCTGGAGTGACTCGACTGCCAAGTGCACAGCATCATTCAGCACTGGTTGGGACTATTCCTGGAATCTCCTTGCCTGGTTTTTGTTATTATTCCTTGTTACCAGCAAGTGTCCTGGACGTTTATGTTTCTGGTGAATAAACACCTTTTTGCTTTCATCACTGGTCTGTTTGTTGGTGCCTTGCATTACAGAACAGTGGGCCAAACTAACAGTTGCCATGGACAAGATCCAGCAGCAGCTGAGTGAATTAACGGGAGCCGTTAACCTGCTGTTCCAACGACGCCCAAATATACCAGCAGCCGCTGCAGCGCATATCCAAGAGCAACTGACAACTGTGATGGAGGAGGTTCAGCAGCTGATCCAGGGAGCCTCAGCACTACCCGTCACTATCGCAAGGCATCAAACAGAACCTAAGATCCCTCTGCCTGACCCCTTCACAGGAGAGCAACAGGAGTTCTTAAACTTCAGGGACTCCTGTTTCCTTTATTTCCAGTTGCGTCCGATGGCTTCTGGCACTCTCAGGCAGAGAATTGGGATTGTAATGTCACTGCTACGTGGAGACCCCCAACGTTGGGCATTTAATTTGCCTCAAGACCATACAGCTTTTTCGTCAGTGGACGCCTTCTTCGAGGCTATGGCTGTGATTTACGATGACCCGGATCGTACTCGCACCGCAGAGACCAATCTTGAGCATATTCAACAAGGCCGCCGCCCAGCTGAAGAATACGCTGCAGAATTCAGGCGATGGGCAGCTTTCACCACCTGGGGCGACGCAGCCCTACGCCATCGCTTCCGTTTGGGACTTTCGGATGCGGTCCGGGATCATCTTTTGGCCTTGCCTACCCCCTTCTCGTTGGAAATGGCTATCTCTCAGGCAATCGATGCCGACAGGCGAATCCGTGAGAGGCGAGTGGAACGGTCGTCTCGGTTTTCATCCTCTCGACCACATCCAGGGCCTCTTAAATTGGCCGAAGAGCCAATGGAGGTTGGATCCTCCCATCTCACACAGGCAGAACGAGCTCGTCGCCAACAGAAAGGCCTGTGCCTATTTTGCGGAAAGTCTGGACACCTCGTTAAAACCTGTCCCCTCCTGCCGGCGGGAAACGAATGAACCTAGGGGGCATAGAGGAGAACCCCCTAGGTGCTATTATCCCTCCTCCAAGCCGGGTGATGGTATCCATATCCTTACGGTGGCAAGACAAGGTCCATGAGTTTTCAGCACTAATCGATTCTGGGGCCGCTGGGAATTTTGTGGACTCAACCTTGGTTCGTCGACTTGGCATCCCGTTGATCCAGCCGAAAACCACCATGTCAGTGACCGCGATTGATGGTTCCCCTCTTCAAGATGGTCGTGCAGTGTGGATGACTCCGGGAATACAGGTAGCGGTGGGGGCTGATCATCGGGAGACCTTAAGCCTTTTTGTCCTTGACATGCCATCCACTCCCGTGATTTTGGGTCTCCCTTGGTTAAGGCTCCATAATCCAGTAGTGGACTGGCGCTCGGGTCTTATTTGTCAGTGGAGTACGGAATGCCTTACTAAGTGCATTCGTCCCGACCTGTCACTAGCCTCCATGGAAGTATTAAGTACTTTACCACAGCAGTATCATAATTTCCGAGATGTGTTCAGTCCTCAGGGGGCTGATGTGTTACCTCCCCACAGGTCATATGATTGTCCTATAGACCTGTTGCCAGGTACCATGCCACCACGAGGGCATCTTTATAATCTCACTAGGCCTGAGGTTCAGGCTCAGCGGGAGTATATTAAAGAGAACCTTGAGAAGAATTTCATTCGTCCATCCACTTCCCCTGCTGGAGCTGGATTCTTCTTTGTGGAGAAGAAGGATGGAGGCTTGAGACCTTGCATCGATTATCGTGCCCTTAATCGGATTACGGTGAAGAATCGGTATCCACTGCCTCTGATTGATGATCTGTTTTCTCAGGTGGCAGGGGCCCGAGTCTTCACCAAACTCGATTTAAGGGGTGCTTATAATTTAGTTCGCATTAGAGAGGGTGACGAATGGAAGACTGCATTTAATACCAGAGACGGGCATTACGAGTATCTCGTGATGCCTTTCGGTCTCTGTAATGCTCCCGCGGTCTTCCAGGAGTTCATCAACGATGTTCTCAGAGATTTCTTGGATAGATGTGTTGTTGTCTATCTAGATGACATACTAATCTACTCTTCGGATCTGGTCTCTCATCGGAGACACGTGTGTCAGGTTTTCCAGAAGCTGAGGGAGAACCGCCTCTATGCCAAACTTGAGAAGTGTCTGTTTGAGGTGAAGGAGTTGCCTTTCCTGGGGTACATTATCTCAGAAAAGGGATTGGCTATGGACCCATCCAAACTTTCTGCTGTCTTGGATTGGCCTCAGCCTAAGGATCTTAAGGGGTTGCAGCGTTTCTTAGGCTTTGCCAACTTCTACCGCAAGTTTATTAAGAATTTTTCTGCGATAGTAGTACCTCTCACCAACCTCACTAAGAAGGGAGCTAATCCTTCTAAGTGGACGAGAGAGGCAGTCAGAGCCTTTGAGACGCTGAAACAGGCCTTTTGCACGGCACCAATTCTTACTCATCCAGACACCTCCAGACCTTTTGTTCTCGAGGTCGATGCCTCAGAGGTCGGTGTAGGGGCAGTTCTCTCACAGTATTCTGGGGACCCTGAGAGGTTACATCCCTGTGCCTTCTTCTCTCGGAAGCTCTCTCCAGCCGAGTGTAATTATGATATCGGCAATAGAGAGCTTCTGGGAGTAAGATTGGCTTTTCAAGAGTGGAGACATTGGCTAGAGGGTGCAGAACATCCCATCACGGTTTACACTGACCACAAAAATTTGGAGTATCTAGAGAGTGCCAAAAGACTTAACTCCCGACAAGCCCGGTGGGCATTGTTTTTCACCCGCTTCAATTTCCGCCTCACTTATAAACCAGGTTCCAAAAACGTGAAGGCAGATGCCCTGTCCCGCTGCTTCCCCGAGGCTGCTTCCGCCCTGGACTCTGAGCCAGAAACCATTCTCCCAACTAAATGTTTTCTTGCTGCCCTGGGGGCCGCAGAAGTAATGGAGGACTTGTCCTCTCTTCTTGAGCCTTCACAGGCAGAGAGTCCACCTGACAAACCCGAGGGTCGATGGTTTGTACCCATTAACCTTCGATTGAAGGTCATCCAACAGCTTCATGACTCAAAGTCTGCCGGGCATTTGGGTGTTAAGAAAACACTTGCCCTTGTTAAACGTCACGTGTGGTGGCCCAACATGTCCGTGGATGTTAAGGCCTATATCCAGGCATGTACTGTTTGTGCCAGATGTAAACCGTCCCGGTCTGCCCCTTCTGGGACTTTACTCCCACTGCCAATTCCCCAGGCTCCATGGACTCACATTTCCATGGATTTCATCACAGATTTGCCAAGGTCCTCTGGAAGTACGGTAATCTGGGTAGTGGTGGACCGTTTTAGTAAGATGGCCCATTTTATCCCACTCCCTGGATTGCCCTCGGCCAGAGAATTGGCAGATCTGTTCTTGAATCATGTCTTTCGATTACACTGAGCGCCGGATGACATTGTTTCAGACAGAGGAGTGCAATTCATCTCTCGCTTCTGGCGTTCTTTCTGCTCCCGATTGGGTATTAATTTGTCTTTTTCTTCTGGTTTTCACCCAGAGACCAACGGTCAGACGGAAAGGACTAACCAGACCCTGGAGCAATATCTCCGGTGCTTCGTGTCAGACTGCCAGGAGGAATGGGCAGCGTATCTACCCTTTGCGGAGGTGGCTTATAACAACTCTGAGCATGCTTCCACTAAGATGTCTCCGTTCAGGTGCGTGGGGGGCAGGGATCCAAGACTCTCTTCTTTGGCCGGACCCTCCACTGACTCACCGGTGGTGGATCAATGGTTCGAGGATAGACATCCCATTTGGTCGTCGGCCCAGCGGAATCTCCGCAGTGCGGTGGCGCAACAGAAGAAGTTTGCTGATCGTCATCGCACCGTAGAGCAAAAATTTAAGGTGGGAGATCAGGTGTGGGTCTCCACCCGGAACATTCCGCTGCGTCAGCCATCTTCCAAGTTGGGTCCTCGATTCATTGGCCCATACCCAGTGACACAAAAGATCAACCGAGTTACGTACAAGGTTGCTCTTCCACCGTCGATCTGAGGAGTGAACACCTTTCATGTTTCACTTCTCAAATCGGCAGCCGACTCCGCTCCCTTCATTCAGACCCCATCCCCGCTGGAGGTCCAAGGGCTACCGGAGTTCGAGGTGAACAGAATTTTGGACTCTCGTTTTGTCCAAAGGTCTCTTCAATACTTGGTGGACTGGAAGGGTTTTGGTCAGAGCCGCCTCCTCGAGGGGGGGGTAATGTAAGATCCTCACCTGCTTTGCACTCCAGGGGAACCAAGAGGGGTCCTCGTGGAGTTGCGGGACAGGTTATGCGTGTCTCTGATGCACCAGCGCTGACCCCTTTGCGAGCCAGGGCGGGGATGCGTTCGCGTGGACATCGGAGGGGAGGACCGTCGGAGTCCCGGGGACAGAGTGGCCAGGCGAGTGACAAGACGCCGCGGCCAGGGTTGTCTCCGGTGTCTCCTGCGACTTCCGTTTCCGCATCTGGGTCCACGCGCTCGCATACTCGCGCTGAGTCAATCATGCGTCCGTGCGTACGCACGAGGGCAGGTTCGCAAAGGGATACACGGTCGCGAGTACGCGCTTCTTATGCGCTTCGTCGACCAGTGGCGCATAATATACTGACTCACAAGAGCAAAGTGGATTAGGGAGCCAGCCATGGGTTAATCAACTTGTGATTGCCTTAGGCCATGTACTCAGGTGCAGGGCAATTTGTTCACCTATGGTAGTGGACACTTGGCACCCTGGGATTGGTCAGCAGGCATTTAAAAGGAGGTCTCTCAGGGTGATCAGTGCCCACTGTTATTTTCCCTCAACCAGGTATAGGTCACAACTGCTAGTGACTGAAGACTGCCAGGAACTTTGTCCTTTGCAGCGGACCCAAGATCTGGAGTGACTCGACTGCCAAGTGCACAGCATCATTCAGCACTGGTTGGGACTATTCCTGGAATCTCCTTGCCTGGTTTTTGTTATTATTCCTTGTTACCAGCAAGTGTCCTGGACGTTTATGTTTCTGGTGAATAAACACCTTTTTGCTTTCATCACTGGTCTGTTTGTTGGTGCCTTGCATTACAATTGTTTAGTTATTAATACTACATTGGAAACTAATTTACCTCATATTTAGGGTCCATTCACACATCCGTGTGTGTTTTGCGGATCCACAAAACATGGACAGCGGCAATGTGCGTTCCGCATTTTGCGGACCGCACATTGCCGGCACTAAGAGAATATGCCTATTCTTGTCCGCTATTGCGGACAAGAATAGGACATGTTCTATTTTTTTCAGGATCGGAATCGCGGATCCGGGTCCGCAATTCCGGATTGGGGCTGCACATCGTGCGGCCCCATAGAAATGTTTGGGTCCGCAATTCCGTTCCGCAAAAAAAGACAGCTACTAGTATGCAGGTCTGAATTCAAAATCATATATCCACTTCCACACAGCAGTATTTTGAATAGTAATTTTGGTCATTATTTGTAAGCCAAAACCAAGAGTGGAATGATTTGCACCTCTGTCATGGTTTGGACCCACTCTCAGTTTCGGCTTACGAATACTGCCATGGGAAAATGGCTTAACTACTTAAAGAGCTTGTTCAAGTTCGATAAAAAACAATAGCAAAAGAAGAGATACTCACCCCTTTTGCCCCTTGCTGCCCCCAGTGATGCACTCCAGTCCTCACCGCTGCTGTTTTTCTGGCTGTAGTGGTGACTTCTTGTGCAATTCTGAGGCCAGAGATTTGTTGCATGTTGACCTGTGTGCACAGAAAATCATCGATGCAGCCAGGAAGTTGACAACAGTGACACAAATGACTGGAACGAAGAAGCAAGCGAGAAAAAAGATGAGTATATCTTATTTTGTTAATCTAGTGGTTTTATGCGGAGAAAGCTGTTTTTTAATGGCATAATGGCATTATTTTGGGATACTTTAGGTTAATTGTATAACTTTTTTAAAAATATTTGTCGGCGACGGTGTAAAAAAATAATGCAATTCTTTCATTGTTTTTACAGTTCCATTTTTATTGTGTTCACTGCACAGTAAAAATTTAATTTTATTCTGTGGGTCAGTACAATTATGGAAATATCAAATGTATATGCTTTTATTATTTTTTACTACTTTAAAAAAATAAAAAATTATGTTTATCTTTAAGTTATCCTCGATCCTGGCAATGAGATTAGCAGCAGAAAAGTATCTTTGTGCAAAATCCTCAATAAGATACGAAGTGATACAAAGGTTTGCTGAAGAAGTTGGAGCGAAACCCGGGTCTGGCATATTTGGACTTTTGGTGATGATTGATTTTATGTTGTTGAAAAAGTATTATCCTGTGAGTTTTTGTTATATTTTATATTGCCTAACTTCACTATATATTTTTCTTATTGAGGATTTTGCAAGAAGATACTTTTCTGCTGTTGATGGTGCTCCATTGAAAGAGTGACAGAACAAACTTGGAAGAAGGACCAGAGTGTAAAAAAAAGTCAGAGAAGGGAATATACAGTACTTACCTTTTAGAGACCACTGCAGAGAGAATCGGCGTGGAGCTGGTAATATTTGGCATTGTCACTTTAATTTGTGGCCTATTCCCAGCTGGATCCTACAGTCAACGTATACACTCAGCAAAGTACAGAAAATCTTATAGATACAAAATAGGATTTGCAGCTTTTTGGGGCTTATTTGTGCAAAAGGTTTGCAACATTTTGTATTTTTAAACCACTTACTCAAGTTATGAAAAGTAGGTGGTAAGTGGGCAAAGTTACAGTTTTTAATCGATTTGGTGCATCTTTAATTCTTCAAGACATCTGTCTTGAGATATTACTACATGTTTCACGTTATTTTATTGGAGTAAAACTTTTTGAAAAAAAAATTTCAGTTGATAAATCTGGCTTAAATCATAGAAACATAGAAACATGTAGTAATATCTCAAGACAGATGTCTTGAAGAAATAATTAAAGATGCACCAAATTTATCAAAAATTGTATGATATTTGATAAATTTGGTGCATATTATGAGAATACAGACTCTTGCAAAACTGACTATAAAATTTTCCCTAATGATAAATCTCCCTCAAAATCTTCCAGATACGGTCAGGGCATTCAAGAAACTTTGCTGAGGGTTCAAATGCAAACATCTGTTTTTCTTGAAGACAATAAATATAGGTTTTATAAATATTAAATAGCACAGTGCCACTGGTTAAGACAGGAAGAGAAAGTAGAAAGTGCTACACTGCAGAACTACAGCTCTGTTATTCCTTCATCAGCTTCATTAGAGTCACTGACTTGGTCAATTATCATTTTCCCTATGTGGTTTTCACTGATATGATGATATTATCATCTATCTTTATTGTCTACATACTGCATTCTTATCTCATATGCCCTAATTAATAATCACTGCACATTGTGCTCTCAGGAAGAAATTGTTCCAATGTAATTATTATGTGCATGCCTTTCTACAATGCTATGTATTAATTTTGTCATAATACTGTATAAACAAATGAAATAAAAACTGTTTAAAGTATAAGACCTGCTCTGCCAAGATAGATGATTAATGGTACTATAAGTATTGAAAAATCATTTAAAAAAAGTTAAAAACACTGGTAGAGACTTTCCATTGAAACAATTTTATAAATAAAAGTAGGCAGAATGGATAGAAAATAAAAATTCTTACTCATCCTTACGGATATCACAATGTTGCTCCATTCCCTGCTGCTCCCCATTTCCTGATCCTGGGCTCTACACACAAGAATGAATTGGACTACCCGCTCAGGCAACCACTGGCCACAGCAGTAACCTGTCTCTTTTGGCCTCCATCCTGCCTGCATACATCACTACGCCGCAAAATAAGAGATCAAGGTGATAACTTGGTCTGCAAATTTTGTGGACCTCAATTTCTGATCCATGGAGGCTTCCACCTTGGTATCCACAGAATCTTATACTAACATCTTGATGCCAAATACCACAGAATGTATATAGTGAAAAACCGGCACTCTACATCTATCAGTAATACTAAGGAAGCAATATACACAGATGATAGTAAAAAATATGTATTATTTTTTTTTGAGAATACGTTAAGAATGGAGAGTAAAAGGTAGAAGTTCTAAAAATGTAGAAGTTCTAAAAAATGTAGTTCTAAAAAAATGAAAAATGATGATTTGCAATATGCGGCAGTGGAGGTGCACAGTGGAAAAAATGTGCAAAGGGGATGTGACAATGCGGTGATTGTCTGGTGGTGATTTCCACCTTCAGTAGGTACAGTAGATGTAACTGTGTCCATTTGTGTGCAGTTCATAAAAAATTGTCTTTATGTATCACCGGTGTTGGTCACATAGAAAAATATATATAGTATATATATAGAACGGTAAAAAGATAAAAGGATAAAAAAAAATATATATATAAATGGTATGTCAGTCGGGTGCTGTACTTAGTGTGGCGTCCCACACGTTAGAAAAAACTGCACCCTGACTGTTTACCTTCTTTGTGAGGTGTAAATGTCCTGGCTGTTGGAGCGGCCTTGCTGCGCTCTGCGGTGTCTGTTTCCCGGTTTATTCGGCGTGCCGCGTGGGTATGACGTCACTTCTCTGGCGTCTCACGTGTCTTTGCCGGACTTAGTTTTAAGATTTTCGCTGGTGGTCTTCTTCGATCCAGAGGACTCAGATGAAGTCAGTTATTTGGAAGCGCTTCCAGGATAAGATTCTTAGCAGGTTTTAGAGGGTGGTCACCAGACCACTGATGAAGAAGGCAGCTAAGTCCTTCGAAACGCGTCTGGTGACCTCCCTCTAAAACCTGCTAAGAATCTTATCCTGGAAGCGCTTCCAAATAACTGACTTTATCCGAGTCCTCTGGATCGAAGAAGACCACCAGCGAAAATCTTACAACTAAGTCCGGCAAAGACACGTGAGACGCCAGAGAAGTGACGTCATACCCACGCGGCACGCCGAATAGACCGGGAAACAGACACCGCAGAGCGCAGCAAGGCCGCTCCAACAGCCAGGACATTTACACCTCACAAAGAAGGTAAACAGTCAGGGTGCAGTTTTTTCTAATGTGTGGGACGCCACACTAAGTACAGCACCCGACTGACATACCATTTATATATATTTTTTTTATCCTTTTATCTTTTTACCGTTCTATATATATACTATATATATTTTTCTATGTGACCAACACCGGTGATACATAAAGACAATTTTTTATGAACTGCACACAAATAAACACAGCCATCTACTGTACCTACTGAAGGTGGAAATCACCACCAGACAATCACCGCATTGTCACATCCCCTTTGCACATTTTTTCCACTGTGCACCTCCACTGCCGCATATTGCAAATCATAATTTTTCATTTTTTTAGAACTACATTTTTTAGAACTTCTACATTTTTAGAACTTCTACCTTTTACTCTCCATTCTTAACGTATTCTCATAAAAAATAAATACATATTTTTTACTATCATCTGTGTATATTGCTTCCTTAGTATTACTGATAGATGTAGAGTGCCGGTTTTTCACTATATACCTTCATTGTCATAAACCTCTTTTCTGATTGGGTGAATCAGTTCAGAACCAGTGCACCTACACATTGTATTGATCAGGTGAGCCACCAATAACCCACCTTCATCTCCTCAAATACCACAGAATACCTTCAGAAGTCTTGTGGAATCCAGGCCTCTACTGTTTTGGTGGTATGCTGTGGATCTACACAACTTTAGGTAGTTTAATGGTATGACTGATTGCTGTATATATATATTACATGTACTGTATGATGTAACAAACTTCTAAAAAGTAATGGGCCAACACAATTTATGAGTCCAGTTAGCTATAACCGGTCTAATATAACACTTGGCAGAAGAAGGGTCTGGGCTGTCACTGCTTTTTGCAATATTAGTTAACTGTCAGAAAACAGACATTGCAGTTTATAGAAGCTTCTATTTCTTCTGTATAAATGTTTCATTGTGTAAGATGAGTTTAGTAGCTTAGCAGAGTTAAATGCTTCACTACAAAAACACAATAACAATTATCATTGAGGAGATGGTTCTAACAGGTTTATCCTAATCAGGAGCTCAAGGCATGCTGCAGCCGTGTCAAAATTGCCATGATTAGGCCTGAACTGCCTGTGAAGCCGTTTCTTTGAAGTCACAATTTAGCAGGACCCATAAGAAGTCCTTGTACATCAATATTTCTCAACTGTTAGACTTTATAATGAGCCATGTAATCAGGCTGACAAAGGCAGAGTGGGGATGTTTGTGGAAGAAGAACATCATTGTATGTTTAAGATGATTGGTTGTTCTAAATTTCATTTCAATCTGCTCCAAAGTATGGAAGGAAATATTTATTTTTGTGAATACTATGAAAACTGTTTTCACGCATTAGGTTGTGATTGTATGGGGGCCATGTAGCATCATTTCAAAATTACTCTTGTACATACCTAAAGAGGGGAATTTAGGATGTGAATTTTGTAAGTTACACACTATGGACATAAAGTCATAAGAAAAATAAAGTACACCCTGTTTACATTCAATGGTTTTATGTATCCAGATTCAGGACAGAATTAAAAAACATCTGGTCCTTAGATGAAATTAGATAAATACAGGTACAACTTCAGATTAACAATAACACATGCGAATTACATTGCATAATTAGGCCAAAATGTGCAAGCTGTGTGTGAAATATTAAGTACACCCTTACTGCTTCCATAGGGAAAAGGAGGGTAAGGCCCAGGTGATGCTAAGCAAATGGCTTTGAGTCATTGATCAACAGTAAGTGTGGTCACCTCTATGAAAGCAGAGGTTTTGGTAGTTTGCTGGTCTGGAGCATTCATATGTGTGCCAACAAAATTCAAAGGAGGAAAGACATCGGCAATAGTCTTAGAGAAGCAAGACCATGTAATGCTCAGAGATAAGGTGCTGCAGTTTCTTTAGTGATAGGGACCCATCTGCGGAAGCCACCTTGACGCCTGGTAGGTGGGCCCGACACGTATGTGCGCTAAGAGCTTCCATTATTCATGTATACTCATTTATAGTTGGTATTGTACCTCTTTTATCTAGAATGACCCCCATTTCTTAGCTCTATTGTTTGTATATATAATGGTGTGCAGCCATTTTGTTTTTTGTAATTATGTTTGCTTCATGGATATGTACCTGTGATCCTGAAGGTTTTAGTCTAAATTTTCTTGCAATATATTGGGGGTGGCACCCCTTTTAGACTGGGCACGCCCATCTACCTGGGACTTCTGAGCAGAATATGTTTGTAGCTGGTTCCTACACTGCCCTGAATATTGTAGGCTTAAGTAAGTCCAAAGTGAGGCAGTTTCTTTAGTGATAGGGACCCATCTGCGGAAGCCACCTTGACGCCTGGTAGGTGGGCCCGACACGTATGTGCGCTAAGAGCTTCCATTATTCATGTATACTCATTTATAGTCGGTATTGTACCACTTTTATCTAGAATGACCCCCATTTCTTAGCTCTATTGTTTGTATATATAATGGTGTGCAGCCATTTTGTTTTTTGTAATTATGTATGCTCAGAGATAATTCAAAAAAGCCCAAGAGCTACATCTAAGACCAAACAGCCCTTAGCATATTACCAATCCAAAAAAAAGTAAGATATTGGTATATTATAGTCGGCACACAAGGAACTAGTGAGGCGCCGGCACATATTGCTCATGGGCCAAACTGGACCACCGGGGGCATACCGTAAATCCCAGTGACTGCATGGGACCATCCATTCCTAGTCTGGGCACGCAAGTAACATTATCTAACTTGCATGTGATGGCACATACTATCCATTACATGTGACCATCCCTATTTGGTTGTCTAGTGGTATATCATCAGGATTATTTATCTAAACATGGTGTGAAATTCTTAGAGTATCTTTACCCTAATGGGTCTCCGCTCCGTGCGTATTATCTCCACTGGGAATGTTTGTGTAGGCATGTCCTGTGGTTCTCATGTCTGACAGGACGAGCTATTCAAGGATATCATATATGAAGGGTTATCTACCATGAATGTCTGATGCATTGTCATTAAGATTGATGGCTTTTGACAATTCTGCCATCTTTACTGAAGTGTTGATGCCTAGTACGACACTAAATTAAGTGTCCCCTGAAGAGCCCAGGTCATTGATGTGGGTGAAACGCATTGGGAACTGCACACAGGCGCATAGTTATATAAAAATATTGTACAGATTTGTCACTTCATGTGAAGTGCAAATATTTAATAAAAAAGTAGTCAGGAGAGATGAAAAGTATTCTTTAATTAAACTTTAATATATCTGATGTATGTACCCAGTAGAACAACCATGCAGGAGGGAAACTACACCAGAACCCTTATAGATCGTGATTAGGGATGAGCGAACCCGAACTGTATAGTTCGGGTTCGTACCGAATTTTGGGGTGTCCGTGACACGGACCCGAACCCGAACATTTTCGTAAAAGTCCGGGTTCTGGTTTGGTGTTCGGCGCTTTCTTGGCGCTTTTTGAAAGGCTGCAAAGCAGCCAATCAACAAGCGTCATACTACTTGCCCCAAGAGGCCATCACAGCCTTGCCTACTATTGGCATGGCTGTGATTGGCCAGTGCAGCATGTGACCCAGCCTATATATAAGCTTGGGTCACGTAGCGCTGCACGTCACTCTGCTGATTCAAGCATAGGGAGAGGTTGCAGCTGCGACGTTAGGGCGAGATTAGGCAGATTAACTCCTCCAAAAGACTTCATTCTGTGATCGATCTGCAGCTGTGGATCATTGAAGTGCTATTATTGACTTGCTCACTTTTTTGAGGCTGCCCAGAGCGTTTTTAGATCACTTTTTTTCTGGGGTGATCGGCGGCCATTTTGTGACTTGTGGTGCGCCAGCACGAGCTATCACCAAGTGTATTTAACCATCGATAGTGTGGTTATTTTGTGCTATATCCTACATCAGCTGCAGGCTGAGCCTGTGTCACCGAAGTGCATTTAACCATCAACAGTCTGGTTATTTTTTGGCCATATACTACATCAGCTGCAGGCTGAGCCTGTTTCACCCAAGTGCATTTAACCATCAACAGTCTGATTATTTTTTGGCCATATACTACATCAGCTGCAGGCTGAGCCTGTTTCACCCAAGTGCATTTAACCATCAACAGTGTGGTTATTTTTTGGCCATATATTACATCAGGGGCAAGTTGAGCCTGTCACCCAGCGCCTAAAAAATAGACCTGACATTTCTATTCAACCAAATCTGCACAGTTTTAGCTGGTCAAGTTATTTGTAGTGACCGTCAAAGCAGACTTTTTGTTCTGGGTTGAAAAAGCATTCCCAAATTTGCCATTTTGAAAATAACTAGTTTGAGGTATTTGAGGCCTACTTGAAATCTATCCCAAAAAGAAAATCTTACATTGAAGTTATTGATAGTGTCATTCAGAAAAACCTAAGACACACGCTAGCGTGCTGATAGAAGTATCATTCTGTGACTAAACCTATAACTGTCACACAGCGCAAAAAAAAACAGGTCTCACATCTCTATTCAACCAAATCTGCACAGTTTTAGCTGGTCAAGTTATTTGTAGTGACCGTCAAAGCAGACTTTTTGTTCTGGGTTGAAAAAGCATTCCCAAATTTGCCATTCTGAAAATAACTAGTTTGTGGTATTTGAGGCCTACTTGAAATCTATCCCAAAAAGAAAATCTTACATTGAAGTTATTGATAGTGTCATTCAGAAAAACCTAAGACACACGCTAGCGTGCTGATAGAAGTGTCATTCTGTGATTAAACCTATAACTGTCACACAGCGCAAAAAAAAACAGGTCTCACATCTCTATTCAACCAAATCTGCACAGTTTTAGCTGGTCAAGTTATTTGTAGTGACCGTCAAAGCAGACTTTTTGTTCTGGGTTGAAAAAGCATTCCCAAATTTGCCATTCTGAAAATAACTAGTTTGTGGTATTTCAGGCCTACTTGAAATCTATCCCAAAAAGAAAATCTTACATTGAAGTTATTGATAGTGTCATTCAGAAAAACCTAAGACACACGCTAGCGTGCTGATAGAAGTGTCATTCTGTGTTTAAACCTATTAATGTCACACAGCGCAAAAAAAAACACGTCTCACATCTCTATTCAACTAAATCTGCACAGTTTTAGCTGGTCAAGTTATTTGTAGTGACCGTCAAAGCAGACTTTTTGTTCTGGGTTGAAAAAGCATTCCCAAATTTGCCATTCTGAAAATAACTAGTTTGTGGTATTTGAGGCCTACTTGAAATCTATCCCAAAAAGAAAATCTTACATTGAAGTTATTGATAGTGTCATTCAGAAAAACCTAAGACACACGCTAGCGTGCTGATAGAAGTGTCATTCTGTGATTAAACCTATAACTGTCACACAGCGCAAAAAAAAACAGGTCTCACATCTCTATTCAACCAAATCTGCACAGTTTTAGCTGGTCAAGTTATTTGTAGTGACCGTCAAAGCAGACTTTTTGTTCTGGGTTGAAAAAGCATTCCCAAATTTGCCATTCTGAAAATAACTAGTTTGTGGTATTTGAGGCCTACTTGAAATCTATCCCAAAAAGAAAATCTTACATTGAAGTTATTGATAGTGTCATTCAGAAAAACCTAAGACACACGCTAGCGTGCTGATAGAAGTGTCATTCTGTGATTAAACCTATTAATGTCACACAGCGCAAAAAAAAAACACGTCTCACATCTCTATTCAACCAAATCTGCACAGTTTTAGCTGGTCAAGTTATTTGTAGTGACCGTCAAAGCAGACTTTTTGTTCTGGGTTGAAAAAGCATTCCCAAATTTGCCATTCTGAAAATAACTAGTTTGTGGTATTTGAGGCCTACTTGAAATCTATCCCAAAAAGAAAATCTTACATTGAAGTTATTGATAGTGTCATTCAGAAAAACCTAAGACACACGCTAGCGTGCTGATAGAAGTGTCATTCTGTGATTAAACCTATAACTGTCACACAGCGCAAAAAAAAAACAGGTCTCACATCTCTATTCAACCAAATCTGCACAGTTTTAGCTGGTCAAGTTATTTGTAGTGACCGTCAAAGCAGACTTTTTGTTCTGGGTTGAAAAAGCATTCCCAAATTTGCCATTCTGAAAATAACTAGTTTGTGGTATTTCAGGCCTACTTGAAATCTATCCCAAAAAGAAAATCTTACATTGAAGTTATTGATAGTGTCATTCAGAAAAACCTAAGACACACGCTAGCGTGCTGATAGAAGTGTCATCCTGTGATTAAACCTATAACTGTCACACAGCGCAAAAAAAAACAGGTCTCACATCTCTATTCAACCAAATCTGCACAGTTTTAGCTGGTCAAGTTATTTGTAGTGACCGTCAAAGCAGACTTTTTGTTCTGGGTTGAAAAAGCATTCCCAAATTTGCCATTCTGAAAATAACTAGTTTGTGGTATTTCAGGCCTACTTGAAATCTATCCCAAAAAGAAAATCTTACATTGAAGTTATTGATAGTGTCATTCAGAAAAACCTAAGACACACGCTAGCGTGCTGATAGAAGTGTCATTCTGTGATTAAACCTATTAATGTCACACAGCGCAAAAAAAAACACGTCTCACATCTCTATTCAACCAAATCTGCACAGTTTTAGCTGGTCAAGTTATTTGTAGTGACCGTCAAAGCAGACTTTTTGTTCTGGGTTGAAAAAGCATTCCCAAATTTGCCATTCTGAAAATAACTAGTTTGTGGTATTTGAGGCCTACTTGAAATCTATCCCAAAAAGAAAATCTTACATTGAAGTTATTGATAGTGTCATTCAGAAAAACCTAAGACACATGCTAGCGTGCTGATAGAAGTGTCATTCTGTGATTAAACCTATAACTGTCACACAGCGCAAAAAAAAACAGGTCTCACATCTCTATTCAACCAAATCTGCACAGTTTTAGCTGGTCAAGTTATTTGTAGTGACCGTCAAAGCAGACTTTTTGTTCTGGGTTGAAAAAGCATTCCCAAATTTGCCATTCTGAAAATAACTAGTTTGTGGTATTTGAGGCCTACTTGAAATCTATCCCAAAAAGAAAATCTTACATTGAAGTTATTGATAGTGTCATTCAGAAAAACCTAAGACACACGCTAGCGTGCTGATAGAAGTGTCATTCTGTGATTAAACCTATTAATGTCACACAGCGCAAAAAAAAAACACGTCTCACATCTCTATTCAACCAAATCTGCACAGTTTTAGCTGGTCAAGTTATTTGTAGTGACCGTCAAAGCAGACTTTTTGTTCTGGGTTGAAAAAGCATTCCCAAATTTGCCATTCTGAAAATAACTAGTTTGTGGTATTTGAGGCCTACTTGAAATCTATCCCAAAAAGAAAATCTTACATTGAAGTTATTGATAGTGTCATTCAGAAAAACCTAAGACACACGCTAGCGTGCTGATAGAAGTGTCATTCTGTGATTAAACCTATAACTGTCACACAGCGCAAAAAAAAACAGGTCTCACATCTCTATTCAACCAAATCTGCACAGTTTTAGCTGGTCAAGTTATTTGTAGTGACCGTCAAAGCAGACTTTTTGTTCTGGGTTGAAAAAGAATTCCCAAATTTGCCATTCTCAAAATTGTGGTGAACGGGAACAATGAGGAAAACATCTAATAAGGGACGCGGACGCGGACATGGACATGGTCGTGGTGGTGTTAGTGGACCCTCTGGTGCTGGGAGAGGACGTGGCCGTTCTGCCACAGCCACACGTCCTAGTGAACCAACTACCTCAGGTCCCAGTAGCCAGCAGAATTTACAGCGATATTTGGTGGGGCCCAATGCCGTTCTAAGGATGGTAAGGCCTGAGCAGGTACAGGCATTAGTCAATTGGGTGGCCGACAGTGGATCCAGCACGTTCACATTATCTCCCACCCAGTCTTCTGCAGAAAGCGCACAGATGGCGCATGCAAACCAAGCCCATCGGTCTGTCACATCACCCCCATGCATATCAGGGAAACTGTCTGAGCCTCAAGTTATGCAGCAGTCTCTTATGCTGTTTGAAGACTCTGCTGCCAGGGTTTCCCAAGGGCATCCACCTAGCCCTTCCCCAGGGGTGGAAGAGATAGAATGCACTAACGCACAACCACTTATTTTTCCTGATGATGAGGACATGGGAATACCACCTCAGCACGTCTCTGATGATAACGAAACACAGGTGCCAACTGCTGCGTCTTTCTGCAGTGTGCAGACTGAACAGGAGGTCAGGGATCAAGACTGGGTGGAAGACGATGCAGGGGACGATGAGGTCCTAGACCCCACATGGAATGAAGGTCGTGCCACTGACTTTCACAGTTCGGAGGAGGAGGCAGTGGTGAGTCCGAGCCAACAGCGTAGCAAAAGAGGGAGCAGTGGGCAAAATCAGAACACCCGCCGCCAAGAGACTCTGCCTGCTACTAACCGCCGCCATCTGGGACCGAGCACCCCAAAGGCAGCTTCAAGGAGTTCCCTGGCATGGCACTTCTTCAAACAATGTGCTGACGACAAGACCCGAGTGGTTTGCACGCTGTGCCATCAGAGCCTGAAGCGAGGCATTAACGTTCTGAACCTTAGCACAACCTGCATGACCAGGCACCTGCATGCAAAGCATGAACTGCAGTGGAGTAAACACCTTAAAAACAAGGAAGTCACTCAGGCTCCCCCTGCTACCTCTTCTGCTGCTGCCGCCTCGGCCTCTTCTGCTGCTGCCGCCGCCTCGGCCTCTTCTGCTGCTGCTGCCGCCTCCTCGGCCTCTTCCTCCGCCTCTGGAGGAACGTTGGCACCTGCCGCCCAGCAAACATGGGATGTACCACCAACACCACCACCTGCGTCACCAAGCATCTCAACCATGTCACACGGCAGCGTTCAGCTCTCCATCTCACAAACATTTGAGAGAAAGCGTAAATTCTCACCTAGCCACCCTTGATCCCTGGCCCTGAATGCCAGCATTTCTAAACTACTGGCCTATGAAATGCTGTCATTTAGGCTGGTGGACACACACAGCTTGAAACAGCTCATGTCACTTGCTGTCCCACAGTATGTTGTTCCCAGCCGCCACTACTTCTCCAAGAGAGCCGTGCCTTCCCTGCACAAACAAGTGTCCGATAAAATCAAGTGTGCACTGCGCAACGCCATCTGTGGCAAGGTCCACCTAACCACAGATACGTGGACCAGTAAGCACGGCCAGGGACGCTATATCTCCCTAACTGCACACTGGGTAAATGTAGTGGCGGCTGGGCCCCAGGCGGAGAGCTATTTGGCGCACATCCTTCCGCCGCCAAGGATCGCAGGGCAACATTCTTTGCCTCCTGTCTCCTCCTCCTCCTACTCAGCTTCCTCCTCCTCTTCTTCCACCTGCTCATCCAGTCAGCCACACACCTTCACCACCAACTTCAGCACAGCACGGGGTAAACGTCAGCAGGCTATTCTGAAACTCATATGTTTGGGGGACAGGCCCCACACCGCACAGGAGTTGTGGCGGGGTATAGAACAACAGACCGACGAGTGGTTGCTGCCGGTGAGCCTCAAGCCCGGCCTGGTGGTGTGCGATAATGGGCGAAATCTCGTTGCAGCTCTGGGACTAGCCGGTTTGACGCACATCCCTTGCCTGGCGCATGTGCTGAATTTGGTGGTGCAGAAGTTCATTCGCAACTACCCCGACATGTCAGAGCTGCTGCATAAAGTGCGGGCCGTCTGTTCGCGCTTCCGGCATTCACACCCTGCCGCTGCTCGCCTGTCTGCGCTACAGCGTAACTTCGGCCTTCCCGCTCACCGCCTCATATGCGACGTGCCCACCAGGTGGAACTCCACCTTGCATATGCTGGACAGACTGTGCGAGCAGCAGCAGGCCATAGTGGAGTTTCAGCTGCAGCACGCACGGGTCAGTCGCACTGCGGATCAGACCCACTTCACCACCAATGACTGGGCCTCCATGCGAGACCTGTGTGCCCTGTTGCGCTGTTTCGAGTACTCCACCAACATGGCCAGTGGCGATGACGCCGTTATCAGCGTTACAATACCACTTCTATGTCTCCTTGAGAAAACACTTAGGGCGATGATGGAAGAGGAGGTGGCCCAGGAGGAGGAAGAGGGGTCATTTTTAGCACTTTCAGGCCAGTCGCTTCGAAGTGACTCAGAGGGAGGTTTTTTGCAACACCAGAGGCCAGGTACAAATGTGGCCAGACAGGGCCCACTACTGGAGGACGAGGAGGACGAGGATGAGGAGGAGGTGGAGGAGGATGAGGATGAAGCATGTTCACAGCGGGGTGGCACCCAAAGCAGCTCGGGCCCATCACTGGTGCGTGGCTGGGGGGAAACACAGGACGATGACGATACGCCTCCCACAGAGGACAGCTTGTCCTTACCTCTGGGCAGCCTGGCACACATGAGCGACTACATGCTGCAGTGCCTGCGCAACGACAGCAGAGTTGCCCACATTTTAACGTGTGCAGACTACTGGGTTGCCACCCTGCTGGATCCCCGGTACAAAGACAATGTGCCCACCTTACTTCCTACACTGGAGCGTGATAGGAAGATGCGCGAGTACAAGCGCACGTTGGTAGACGAGCTACTGAGAGCATTCCCAAATGTCACAGGGGAACCAGTGGAAGCCCAAGGCGAAGGCAGAGGAGGAGCAAGAGGTCGCCAACGCAGCTGTGTCACGCCCAGCTCCTCTGAGGGCAGGGTTAGCATGGCAGAGATGTGGAAAAGTTTTGTCAACACGCCACAGCTAAGTGCACCACCACCTGATACGGAACGTGTTAGCAGGAGGCAACATTTCACTAACATGGTGGAACAGTACCTGTGCACACCCCTCCACGTACTGACTGATGGTTCGGCCCCATTCAACTTCTGGGTCTCCAAATTGTCCACGTGGCCAGAGCTAGCCTTTTATGCCTTGGAGGTGCTGGCCTGCCCGGCGGCCAGCGTTTTGTCTGAACGTGTATTCAGCACGGCAGGGGGCGTCATTACAGACAAACGCAGCTGCCTGTCTACAGCCAATGTGGACAAGCTGACGTTCATAA
Source organism: Bufo bufo (assembly GCF_905171765.1). Taxonomy (NCBI): domain Eukaryota; kingdom Metazoa; phylum Chordata; class Amphibia; order Anura; family Bufonidae; genus Bufo; species Bufo bufo. Next base: position 410,857,936 of record NC_053391.1, on the reverse strand, counting down.
AAATGAACCAGGCATGGATCCCACAGGACCTGTCCATCCCTTGTGCAGATTAGATATTAACTACCTCCCCTTAACAATATATTATTCTACTCCAGGGCACTTCCTCATTCAATACTATTTTTAATTTAATTTTACCATTATATTGCGGGGCAACCCAAAGTTGAATGAACCTCTCCTCTGTCTGGGTGCCGGGGCCTAAATGTGTGACAGTGGCCTGTTCCAGTGGTGGGTGACGTGAAGCCTGATTCTCTGCTATGACATGAATACAGATTCTGCGCTGACATAACGCCAGATTCTCTGTTACAGGGACCGCTCTCCTCTGCCTGGGTGCCTGGGCCTAAATGTGTGACAGTGGCCTGTTCCAGTGGTGGCTGACGTGAAGCCTGATTCTCTGCTATGACATGAAGACAGATTCTGCGCTGACATAAGGCCAGATTCTCTGTTACGGGACCGCTCTCCTCTGTCTGGGTGCCGGGGCCTAAATGTGTGACAGTGGCCTGTTCCGGTGGTGGGTGACGTGAAGCCTGATTCTCTGCTATGACATGAATACAGATTCTGCGCTGACATAAGGCCAGATTCTCTGTTACGGGACCTCTCTCCTCTGCCTGGGTGCCTGGGCCTAAATGTGTGACAGTGGCCTGTTCCAGTGGTGGGTGACGTGAAGCCTGATTCTCTGCTATGACATGAATACAGATTCTGCGCTGACATAAGGCCAGATTCTCTGTTACGGGACCGCTCTCCTCTGTCTGGGTGCCGGGGCCTAAATGTGTGACAGTGGCCTGTTCCAGTGGTGGGTGACGTGAAGCCTGATTCTCTGCTATGACATGAAGACAGATTCTGCGCTGACATAAGGCCAGATTCTCTGTTACGGGACCTCTCTCCTCTGCCTGGGTGCCTGGGCCTAAATGTGTGACAGTGGCCTGTTCCAGTGGTGGGTGACGTGAAGCCTGATTCTCTGCTATGACATGAATACAGATTCTGCGCTGACATAAGGCCAGATTCTCTGTTACGGGACCGCTCTCCTCTGTCTGGGTGCCGGGGCCTAAATGTGTGACAGTGGCCTGTTCCAGTGGTGGGTGACGTGAAGCCTGATTCTCTGCTATGACATGAAGACAGATTCTGCGCTGACATAAGGCCAGATTCTCTGTTACGGGACCTCTCTCCTCTGCCTGGGTGCCTGGGCCTAAATGTGTGACAGTGGCCTGTTCCAGTGGTGGGTGACGTGAAGCCTGATTTTATGCTATGACATGAATACAGATTCTGCGCTGACATAAGGCCAGATTCTCTGTTACGGGACCGCTCTCCTCTGTCTGGGTGCCGGGGCCTAAATGTGTGACAGTGGCCTGTTCCAGTGGTGGGTGACGTGAAGCCTGATTCTCTACTATGACATGAAGACAGATTCTGCGCTGACATAAGGCCAGATTCTCTGTTACGGGACCTCTCTCCTCTGCCTGGGTGCCTGGGCCTAAATGTGTGACAGTGGCCTGTTCCAGTGGTGGGTGACGTGAAGCCTGATTCTCTGCTATGACATGAATACAGATTCTGCGCTGACATAAGGCCAGATTCTCTGTTACGGGACCGCTCTCCTCTGTCTGGGTGCCGGGGCCTAAATGTGTGACAGTGGCCTGTTCCAGTGGTGGGTGACGTGAAGCCTGATTCTCTGCTATGACATGAATACAGATTCTGCGCTGACATAAGGCCAGATTCTCTGTTACGGGACCTCTCTCCTCTGCCTGGGTGCCTGGGCCTAAATGTGTGACAGTGGCCTGTTCCAGTGGTGGGTGACGTGAAGCCTGATTCTCTGCTATGACATGAATACAGATTCTGCGCTGACATAAGGCCAGATTCTCTGTTACGGGACCGCTCTCCTCTGTCTGGGTGCCTGGGCCTAAATGTGTGACAGTGGCCTGTTCCAGTGGTGGGTGACGTGAAGCCTGATTCTCTGCTATGACATGAAGACAGATTCTGCGCTGACATAAGGCCAGATTCTCTGTTACGGGACCTCTCTCCTCTGCCTGGGTGCCTGGGCCTAAATGTGTGACAGTGGCCTGTTCCAGTGGTGGGTGACGTGAAGCCTGATTCTCTGCTATGACATGAATACAGATTCTGAGCTGACATAAGGCCAGATTCTCTGTTACGGGACCGCTCTCCTCTGTCTGGGTGCCGGGGCCTAAATGTGTGACAGTGGCCTGTTCCAGTGGTGGGTGACGTGAAGCCTGATTCTCTGCTATGACATGAATACAGATTCTGCGCTGACATAAGGCCAGATTCTCTGTTACGGGACCTCTCTCCTCTGCCTGGGTGCCTGGGCCTAAATGTGTGACAGTGGCCTGTTCCAGTGGTGGGTGACGTGAAGCCTGATTCTCTGCTATGACATGAAGACAGATTCTGCGCTGACATAAGGCCAGATTCTCTGTTACGGGACCTCTCTCCTCTGCCTGGGCCTAAATGTGTGACAGTGGCCTGTTCCAGTGGTGGGTGACGTGATGCCTGATTCTCTGCTATGACATGAAGACAGATTTTGCGCTGACATAAGGCCAGATTCTCTGTTACTGGACCTCTCTCCTCTGCCTGGGTGCCTGGGCCTAAATGTGTGACAGTGGCCTGTTCCAGTGGTGGGTGACGTGATGCCTGATTCTCTGCTATGACATGAAGACAGATTCTGCGCTGACATAAGGCCAGATTCTCTGTTACGGGACCTCTCTCCTCTGCCTGGGTGCCTGGGCCTAAATGTGTGACAGTGGCCTGTTCCAGTGGTGGGTGACGTGATGCCTGATTCTCTGCTATGACATGAAGACAGATTCTGCGCTGACATAAGGCCAGATTCTCTGTTACGGGACCGCTCTCCTCTGTCTGGGTGCCGGGGCCTAAATGTGTGACAGTGGCCTGTTCCAGTGGTGGGTGACGTGAAGCCTGATTCTCTGCTATGACATGAAGACAGATTCTGCGCTGACATAAGGCCAGATTCTCTGTTACGGGACCGCTCTCCTCTGTCTGGGTGCCGGGGCCTAAATGTGTGACAGTGGCCTGTTCCAGTGGTGGGTGACGTGAAGCCTGATTCTCTGCTATGACATGAAGACTGATTCTGCGCTGACATGAAGCCAGATTCTCTGCTATGGCATGAAGAGACTGATTCTCTGCTGACATGAAGCCAGATTCTTTGCTATGGCATGAAGAGACTGATTCTCTGCTGACGTGAAGCCAGATTCTCTGCTATGGGACCTCTGTCCAATTGATATTGGTTCATTTTTATTTTTTTTATTTTAATTTTAATTCATTTCCCTATCCACATTTGTTTGCAGGGGATTTACCTACATGTTGCTGCCTTTTGCAGCCCTCTAGCTCTTTCCTGGGCTGTTTTACAGCCTTTTTAGTGCCCAAAAGTTCAGGTCCCCATTGACTTCAATGGGGTTCGGGTTCGGGACGAAGTTCAGATCGGGTTCGGATCCCGAACCCGAACATTTCCGGGAAGTTCGGCCGAACTTCTCGAACCCGAACATCCAGGTGTTCGCTCAACTCTAATCGTGATATCTTTGCATTATAGCAACATATTGACCTAATGTTCATGATCAAGTCAACTTCTTCTCAAAGGCTGAAAACCTGTCCTGACCATGACTAGCTGACACAAATGCACAGTTCTAAGATATTGAAAGTGGTTGTCTCATGACAAATATTCTACAGTTTTCAAACCAGTAGCTGGATCTGAATACTTATATAATTGCATGTAATTTGTATTATAGTCAGAGAGTTATTTAATAAATGCATCTGTAAAGCATCACCTGCTGTTTGTTATTTTCCTTATTTCTCTGTCCACCTCAATAACATAATTGAAGTGGACACTTATGCTCAGTTTCATCCTTCAACTATCATTAGCCGGATCCACTGTTCCTTTGAAACTTACAGAAAGGACAAACCCCTTGAGTAAGCAAACACCCTCTGCGCTGTGATAGACAAAGTGCTGTAGCAAAACCAACACCCTCTCTGAGCTGTTATAGGGAGAGAGAGCTGCAGCAGTAGGACACATCCCCTGAGCCGTCATAGGGAGAGAGCAGCAGCAGAAAGGACACATCCCATGAGCTGTGATAGGGAGAGAGCTGCATCAGAGAGGACATCCCAAATGATCTGTGATAAGTAGAAAGCTGCAACAGAAAGAACACGTCCTCTAAGTTGTGACAGGGAGAGAGCTGCATCAGAAAAGACACATCTTCAGAGAAAGGATGCACACCCGAGAAGTGCTAGTGAAAGAGCTGAAACAGAAAGGACACGTCCCCTGAGCTGTTATAGGGAGAGAGCTTCATCAGAAGGGACACTCCCCCAGAGTAGTGCTAGCAAGACAGCTGCAGCAGAAAGAACATGCCCACTGAGCTGCCAGATTGAAATAATACATTGCTGGATGTATGTGAGATACAGGGGTGGTTCTAGCTTTGTTAGAGATTGTCATGTAGTATATTATTTCTAATTTTCATTTTTATATCAATCATTTTAATGAATGCAGATTTTCATCTTCATGTTGTTTCTATTCACAGCCAGCAGCTAATGGTGAGGAATTAGCTGTAAAGTTTAATAGCCTTTTATTATACAACAAATAAGTGAGGGGGCAATCAGCAAGTGCTCCACACCGGGTAGAAAAGTGTTAAAAAAATAATATCTGAAAATGATACAGTCAGGTCCATAAATATTGGGACATTGACACAATTCTAACATTTTTGGCTCTATACACTAGCTCAATGGATTTGAAATGAAACAAACAAGATGTGCTTTAACTGCAGACTGTCAGCTTTAATTTGAGGGTATTTACATCCAAATCAGGTGAACCATGTAGGAATTACAACAGTTTGCATATGTGCCTCCCACTTGTTAAGGGACCAAAAGTAAGGGGACAATTGGCTTCTCAGCTGTTTCATGGCCAGGTGTGTGTTATTCCCTTATTATCCCAATTACAATGAGCAGATAAAAGGTCCAGAGTTCATTTCAAGTGTGCTATTTGCATTTGGAATCTGTTGCTGTCAACTCTCAAGATGAGATCCAAAGAGCTGTCACTATCAGTGAAGCAAGCCATCATTAGGCTGAAAAAATGAAACAAACCCATCAGAGAGATAGCAAAAACATTAGGCGTGGCCAAAACAACTGTTTGGAACATTCTTAAAAAGAAGGAACGGACCGGTGAGCTCAGCAACACCAAAAGACCCGAAAGACCACGAAAAACAACTGTAGTGGATGACCGAAGAATTCTTTCCCTGGTGAAGAAAACACCCTTCACAACAGTTGGCCAGATCAAGAACACTCTCCAGGAGGTAGGTGTATGTGTGTCAAAGTCAACAATCAAGAGAAGACTTCACAAGAGTGAATACAGAGGGTTCACCACAAGATGTAAACCATTAGTGAGCCTCAAAAACAGGAAGGCCAGATTAGAGTTTGCCAAACGACATCTAAAAAAGCCTTCACAGTTCTGGAACAACATCCTATGGACAGATGAGACCAAGATCAACTTGTAGCAGAGTGATGGGAAGAGAAGAGTATGGAGAAGAAAAAGAACTGCTCATGATCCTAAGCATATCACCTTATCAGTGAAGCATGGTGGTGGTAGTGTCATGGCGTAGGCATGTATAGCTTCCAATGGAACTGGTTCTCTTGTATTTATTGATGATGCGACTGCTGACAAGAGCAGCAGGATGAATTCTGAAGTGTTTCGGGCAATATTATCTGCTCATATTCAGCCAAATGCTTCAGAGCTCATTGGACAGCGCTTCACAGTGCAGATGAACAATGACCCAAAGCATACTGTAAAAGCAACCAAAGAGTTTTTTAAGGGAAAGAAGTGGAATGTTATGCAATAGCCAAGTCAATCACCTGACCTGAATCCAATTGAGCATGCATTTCACTTGCTGAAGACAAAACTGAAGGGAAAATGCCCCAAGAACAAGCAGGAACTGAAGACAGTTGCAGTCTTGGCCTGGCAAAGCATCACCAGGGATGAAACCCAGCGTCTGGTGATGTCTATGAGTTCCAGACTTCAGGTTGTAATTGACTGCAAAGGCTTTGCAAACAAATATTAAAAATGTAAAGTTTGATTTATAATTATTATTATTATGTCCCATTACTTTTGGTCCTTTAACAAGTGGGAGGCACATATGCAAACTGTTGATATGGATGTAAATACCCTCAAATTAAAGCTGACAGTCTGCAGTTAAAGCACATCTTGTTTGTTTCATTTCAAATACATTGTGGTGGTGTTTAGAGCCAAAAATGTTAGAATTGTGTTGATGTCCCAATATTTATGGACCTGACTGTATATGCTGGGACTTAACCAAAATAAAACCAAGGGATTTTCACTTCTTTCAAGGACAGTCACCTGTGGTGTAACGGAGACCACCTTAGTAAATCTGCGAAACATGGGGGATTTATAAATGAATATGGTGGCACAATACCGCAGTCATTCTGCAAATGGATACAGAAGGAAAACCTTTACAATCAGATAATGTACAGATAATGTGCAGCATTCAATAGACTTGTATAGAAGCGCCGTATACGTCTCTCTGCACATTGCATTCTGTCTCCTCAGAATACGGCCCACATGTTGATGCAAGTCTACACAGGAGCTGGGAAGTCATTATTACACCATTTTGACAGCCACATAACTCTTTTTCAGATGGATACATCTCCTAATTTATGAGCTCAGATTTTAAAAAATTGAGCTATTTCCGCATGAACACTGCATTCCTTCTGAGAAAAGGGAAGTGTCTCTGTGTCACCTGCCATGCCATGATTCATTATGTCCTTTTGTCATCCCTTCCCTCCCCACACTGTATATCATGCAGGAAACTGATGGATGGACATCTGTGCAAAGGGAGTTGTTTTCTGCTTCCAATCATCACAAATACTTTTTAGAATCCTACATGCTGAAAAAGATCTGTAAAATTAATTTTGCGTAATTAAAATGTAATGGGCTCCAATTACACTGGCCTAGAAGAAAGTATCGTCGTTATAACTGATGAGCAATTCCAAAAGCTAAATATGAAAGATTTAACGTTACCATCCCAATTACAAACATGTGGTTTTCCACCGGAGTAGGAAATCAAGGGTCATTTATGTTGTATAGTAATATAAATAAATGCATAGTAATTGTGTTATACACCAAGTGATTCATGACTATGCTGGACCTTATGGAAAGCCACAGTGTGAGACTGCTGTTACATGGACGTCTGCACTGAAATACAAAATGTAGTAACACCAAATGGGAGAATTTTTTTAAGAACTTGTCTCTGTTTTTACTTTAACCCCTTAAGGACACAGTCTTATTTCACCTTAAGGACACTTAAAGTGTCACTTTAAGTGGTGATAACTTTAAAAACGCTTTGACTTATCCAGGCCATTCTGAGATTGTTTTTTCGTCACATATTGTACTTCATGACACTAGTAAAATGAAGTCAAAAAAATAAATTTTTATATATAAAAAAAATACCAAATTTACCAAAAAAAAGTTTCAATTTCTCTACTTCTATAATACATAGTAATACCTCCAAAAATAGTTATTACTTTACATTCCTAATATGTCTACTTCATGTTTGGATCATTTTGGTAATGATATTTTATTTTTTGGGGATGTTACAAGGCTTAGAAGTTTAGAAGCAAATCTTCAGAAATTTTCAAAAACCCAATTTTTAGGGACCAGTTCAGGTCTGAAGTCACTTTGCGAGGCTTACATAATAGAAACAACCCAAAAATGCCATTCTAGAAACTACACCCCTCAAGGTATTAAAAACTGATTTTACGAACGTCGTTAACCCTTTAGGTGTTCCACAAGAGTTATTGGCAAATGGAGATGAAATTTCAGAATTTAAATTTTTGGGCAAATTTTCAATTTTTATCTATTTTTTCAAGTAGCAAAGCAAGGGTTAACAGCCAAACAAAATGCAATATTTATTGCCCGGATTCTGAAGTTTACAGAAACACCTCATATGTGATCGTAAACTGCCGTACGGGCACATGGTAGGGCGCAGAAGGAAAGGAATGCCATACGGTTTTTGGAAGGCAGATTTTGCTGGACTTTTTTTTTACACCATGTCCCATTTGAAGCTCCCCTGATGCACCCCTAGAGTAGAAACTCCAAAAAAGTGACCCCATTTTAGAAACTACGGGATAGGGTGGAAGTTTTGTTGGTACTAGTTTAGGGTACATAGGATTTTTGGTTGCTCTATATTACACTTTTTGTGAGGCAAGGTAACAAGAAATAGCTGTTTTGGCACCGTTTTTATTTTTTGTTATTTACAACAGGTTAGATCAGGTGGTATTTTTATAGACCAGATTGTCACGGACGCGGCGATACCTAATATGTATACTTTTTTTTATTTATGTAAGTTATTTACGTAAGTTTTACACAATGATTTCATTTTTGAAACAAAAAAAATCATGTTTTAGTGTTTCCATAGTCTGAGAGCCATAATTCTTTAAGTTTTTGGGCGATTATCTTGGGTAGGGTATGATTTTTGCGGGATGAGATGACGGTTTGGTTGGCATTATTTTGGGGTGCATGTGACTTTTTGATCGCTTGCTATTACAGGTGACAAAAAATAGTTTATTTAGCACAGTTTTTATTTTAAATTTTTTACGGTGTTCCTTTGAGGGGTTAGGTCATGTGATATTTTTATAGAGCCGGTCGATACGGACGCGGCGATATCTAATATGTATACTTTTTTTTTTTTATGTTTTACACAATAATATCATTTTTGAAACACAAAAAAAATCATGTTTTAGTGTTTCCATAGTCTGAGAGCCATAATTTTTTAAGTTTTTGGGCGATTATCTTGGGTAGGGTATGATTTTTGCGGGATGAGATGACGGTTTGATTGGCACTATTTTGGGGTGCATATGACTTTTTGATCGCTTGCTATTACACTTTTTGTGATGTAAGGTGGCAAAAAATTGTTTATTTAGCACAGTTTTTATTTTTTATTTTTTACGGTGTTCATTTGAGGGGTTAGGTCATGTGATATTTTTATAGAGCCGGTCGATACGGACGCGGCGATACCTAATATGTATACTTTTTATTTATTTATGTAAGTTTTACACAATAACATCTTTTTTAAAACAAATAAAATGATGTTTTAGTGTCTCCATATTCTGAGCCATAGTTTTTTTATTTTTTGGGCGATTGTCTCAGGTAGGGGCTCATTTTTTGCGGGATGAGGTGACGGTTAGATTGGTACTATTTTAATGGGCAAACGCCTTTTTTATCGCTTGCTGTTACAGTGTTTATTTTTTATTTTTTTACGGTGTTCATCTGAGGGGTTAGGTCATGTGATATGTTTATATAGCCGGTCGATACGGACGCGGCGATACCTAATATGTATACTTTCCCCCCCCCCCTATTTTTTACCAATTTCTTTAAACTTTATTGTATCCCATTTATAGTAGTAATACCCATTGTGCCCCCTCCATAGTAGTAATGCCCATTGTGCCCCACTAATACTAGTAATGCCCTTTGTAGTAGTGTTTTCAGGGTAGGACCGCGCTGCTATTTTAGCAATGCAGGATTCTTCACTCTAGCACTGAACCATCCGCATATTTGGACACAGAGAACCAAATCGAAAGCGAGACCCAGGTCGGGCAGGAGTAGGCGAAGGTGTTTTATGATTTTGATAAGCTTTTAATCAAGATTAGCTTTGTGAGTATAATAAACCTTTTTATCTGACTGGAACTATCAGTGCTTCACTATTGATGCGATCTCTCGATATCCCACAGGAGTGTGTTGGAGGAGAGGAGTGCATCTGTGGAGGGTGATTTGGTTCTCTGTGTCCAAATATGCGGATGGTTCTGTGCTAGAGTGAAGAATCCTGCATTGCTAAAATAGCAGCATGGTCCTACCCTGAAAACGCATTGACTGTTTGTGTGAACATTGCCCACTTCACATTTTGGACCAGAGACGCTGATAATACAGGCAACGTACTGGAGTGTTTCTTTTATTTATATTCTCTTTGTAGTAGTATTGCCCTCTGTGCCCCCTTTATAGTAGTAATGCCCTCTGTTCCCTTTGTAGTAGTGATTTGGCCCTCTGTGCCCCCTCCATGGTAAAAATACCCTCTATGCCCCAACCATGGTAGAAATGCCCTCTGTTAAATAAAATAAAAAAAACACAGTACCTACTCACCTTTCCCATTCCTGAAGCTCACATCTCTCTCCCCTGCAGACACAGATCGCTCTGCAGCACTGTGTGGGTGGAGCGTATGCAGATTTCTGAGATGCAGGCCCCGCCCACACATGCCAGCAGCACGATCTGTGCCTGCAGGCTGAATGGTGGAGCAGGGAGAAGACTTCCTGCTTCACTATTCAGTGCGGCAGAGACAGAGCGCAGGGAGCTGAGTGACAGGACCACAGCTCCCTGCGCTCCAGCAATGAACGCTTCCATCTATATTGATGGAAGCGCTGATTGCTTCTAGGCTCTGGCACCCCCTGAGAGCCAGCACCCAGGGCGGTTCCCCCCCCCCCCCACAACCCCCTGGGCACGCCACTGCCCCCTCCTCAGTCGCCTCCAACATGCAACCCATGTAAACATCACCCCCTCAACATTCAGTCCCATGTAAATAACATCTTTCCCCCCGACCAGCCACCTTCAACATACATTCCTATGTAAATAACATTGCCTCCTCAACATTCATTCCCATGTAAATAACATCCCTCCCTCAGACCCCTGTAACATTCAGTCCCATGTAAATAACGTCACTCCCTCCCCCAGCCCCCTCTGTCATACAGTCCCATGTAAATAACATCCCTCCCTCCCACAGCCGCCATCAACATACAGTCCCATGTAAATAACATCCCACCCTGCCCCAGCCCCCTGCAACATACAGTCCCATGTAAATAACATCACTTCCTCCTACAGCCACCATCAACATACAGTCCCATGTAAATAACATTCTACAAGAAAATTTTGACTAACACAATCATGGTCACAGGTGCATATCCATCAAGCAAGCATATAGAGAAGTTCTCTATATGCTTGCTTGATGGATATGCACCTGTGACCATGATTGTGTTAGTCTAAATTTTCTTGTAGTATATATTGAGGGTAGCCCCTCTATTAGACTAAGCAACGCCCATCTGCCTGGGGCTTCTGAGCAGAGTACAAATGTAGCTGGTTCCTACATAGCCCTGAATATTGTAGGCTTAGGTAAGTCCAAGAGAGGCAGTTCTGTTAGTGTTAGGAACCCATCTGCAGAAGCCACCTTGACGCCTGGTAGATGGACCCGACACACGTTTGATCAAAAATGTGCGCAAAGAGCTTCTATTTTTTCATTTCTAGTAGGTATCATACCACTTTAATTTTGAATGACCCCCATTTCTCAGTTCTATTGTTTGGATGTGAAATGTCATGCTTTTATTAGTTCTCCATGTAAATAACATGACCCCCTCCCCAGCCACCTCCAACACACAGTTCCATGCAAATAACATCCCTCCCTTCAGCCCTAACATACAGTCCCAGTTAAATAACCACAACGTCCAGCATTGCTCTGCCTCTCCCTTCACTAATCTCCTCTCCTGTAGCAGACATTACCCCAGCTTCTTCCCCCAAGACTTCTCCTCTTCACTGCCGTCCTCCCCTGCACTGGTCACATGATGGTGACATCATGGCAGTTCCTTCTCAACTACTGCCTGTTTTACTGGTCACATGACCTGTGATGTCACCACAGGTCCTTCAGATCTTCCACTGCATTAGATTCAATTGTATTTCCATCCTGAGGACGGCAATACAGTTGTATGTATCTGGCAGGCAGGACATTCAGGGCCCGGGACAAAACATCAGGGGCCCAGGCCCCGAATGTTTTGACCTAGCAACGCCCCTGGTTGCCCTGCAAAAAAAATTAAGCCCTAATACAGCTCCATAGAATGAAAAATAAAAAAATGTTATAGGTCTTGGGATGTGGCAAAGTAAAAACTTATTTTTTCTTTAACAGAAAGACTGGCCTGCTACCAATCACAGTTTGGCTTTCATTTTTCCTGGGAACTAATAGAAGGATGAGCTTTGATTGCTTGCTCTGGGCAATATGGAAAGTTTTTGAGTTGGACAGTTTGGATGAGTGTGTAGAAAATGTCATATCCTCCTACTGACAATCTGGAAACATCTAGCCACTGTACATTTATCATCCAAAAATAAAAAAGCACTACTAAAGACTATCAAAATATTTCATCTAAAAACTGTGACTCATGCCATAAAGGGATTATCTCTATCCAGATAGCCCCTTTCCTCTGGGTTCCAGATACTGAAATCCCCAGTAAACTATGGGTAGCAAAACATTTCTTCTGCATTGTCTTCAACAGTCTTAGAGCTCATGCACACGAACGTGTGCTGGCTGTTCCGTACATTGGGGACCCGCAAATTGTGGTCCCCAACGCACGGACACTGTCGGTGTGGCTGGCGCAGTCGGATGCAGACCCAGTCTGCGATCTGTTCACACTGCAAAAAATGTAAATAAGTTCTTTTTTTTTTGCAGTGCAGAGGCACGGACAGAAAACCCACAGAAATGCTCCACAGTGCTTCAAGTGAATGGGTCCTAATCCGTGATGCGTCACATAAATGGCTGGTGCCCATTGCGGGCCGCAATATGGGCCTGGTCTTCACACCTTTGTGTGCATGAGCCCTTAAGCTAGGTTTCCACTGTCAGTTTTTTCATGCAGTTTTTGAAGCAACAGCCAGGAGCGGATTCAAAAGACAGTCTTTTCTTTATGTATGTCCTCTGTCTATGATCAGGTTCTGGTTTTTGCTTAAACTGCATAAAGAAAACTTGAAGAGGTAAACCCAACCTTACATGCCATATACTTTGCCATCCGGGGTATGATTATGACCAGATGTCCTCTTCAGTAACCAAATTACCATATCAAGGTCTCAAGACGTCTAGAAGGGACAAATCGTGTCACCATATATTATATAGTTACAAGAAAGGATATGATTTCACTACTGGATGCTGATGAAGTTTCCTTTTTCACACTTTAACATCACTGAGTTCATTGGCTCTGAACAATGACATCACTGTGTGCATTATCTTGCCACATTAAAGGTGGATATACACTGCCGATATTCGTGCAGATTTTAGGGAACAGAACGAACGTTTCTGCGAATGCGCGTTCCCGACGACAATCTGCCTGTCTAATGTGCCGCAGATCCCCCAATGAATGAGTATAATGCTCTTTTATCGGGTGATCCTGTTGTTTGTACAGGCACACCAATTATCATTTTTTGGCAGCAGATCATACTGTCTAAACAGCAATCTGCTGCCCAGAAACACTGATTCTATATGGGGACAAGTGTCCGCAGTAGCGATTCCTCGTCCTCCTACTGTGAAGGAGATTGGTGCATGTAAATCCAGCAGTCTCCTTCACTGAACGAGAAGCCGACTGTTACATCGGGACGTGTAAACCCGCCGACAGTACTCGTGTGCTGTGATATTATGTTTACAATTCCTATTCTTTTATTATATCAGTGTGCACATTATTCCCATACTGTCTCATCAGTGTGTGCCCTAAAAATGACTTCACAATGTTTATTGTGAAATTTACTGTAACATTACTATGTTTATTATGGGGACACGTCACCTCCGAGGCCAGTTATTGGCTGCAGCAGCACACTAGATCCCGTCCATATGGAAGTTAGCAGGTGGGGACCAGAAGTTCAGCGAAGACAGCCCAGGAGCTGGAAAAGAATGGTGAGGAGCAGGTAAGTATAGGCCTCTTCACAGCATAACGCTGGGGGATTTAAGAAAAAATCCTGGACAACCATAAGTTTTCATTTTTTTGTGTGGGAAAAAGTATTTAACCATAGAAAATATATAAATTTGGTGTCGCCATAATCACATTGAGATGGTGAATGCTGTGAAAAAAATAAAATAAAAATAAATAAAGTTACAGAGGTTTTTGTTTCGCCCGATTCCCAAAAACCAATGAAAACGAAATCTTGTCTCACAGAAGAAAGGAGGAAAACAAAAAAAAATGGTGGCTCTCAGAATATGGCAAGTTGGCAACACAAAAACAAATGATCTTGTTAACCCCTTCTCAATATCTGCTGTACATGTATGGAAGATGTCACATCTTTAAATATGACCCTGACTCAGAAGCTGTGTGGGTGCCATAGCCAGCAGGTACTTACTGCTTTATGCAATAGTAAATTACTCATGGCACACCGGGTCTTGTTTGAAGGTGCTGGCTGGCAGGTTCCCAACCCAGTAATCTGTGTACATCAAAACTTTAGTATACTTCTAAAGACTTATTTACAGATTTTTTTTATTGAGAATAATACTCAAAGACAAGACAGGTAGGTGAACATTTTCGGTTGTTTAGTATTTGACCTTCATCAGACCATTTTTTCTGTATGCCAGCAGTAGAGGGTAAGTATATGGAGATGCAATTGCTGTAAATAAGTATTCAGAAGTAAGTTATTGTCTACCCATCTTACTGCTTAATACACCAGACACCCACCAATAATGTCCATGATTGGAGACAACACCAATCATGGATATCTAATCCCTTCACCATGGCATCCAAGTGGGCATTAAGAGGGAAGGGCTTCCCTGAAGTTCATAATAAGTCCCCTCCCTTATGTAGCCAGACAATTTTCATTTTTTAATCCGCCTTCCCAGAGACACAACTTTTTAAATGTTTCCATTTACATTGGTGTATGAGGGCTTATTTTTAGCGTGACAAGTTTTAATTTCTCATGGCACTATTTAATATTGCATATGATGTAGTGGGAAAAAAATGACAAATGGGGGGAAATTGGAAAAAACGCAATTCTGCCATAGTTGTATGGGTTTCATTTTTATAGTGTTCCCTATGAAAAATAACTGACCTGGTGACCTGGTTCATTCCTTTTTTACTAATCTCTTTTTATTTTATGATTACTGCTTTTTCTATTCCATTTACTGAGCATGTTTATGGAGACTGCCATCTTGCCTGAGCATTTAGCAACAGCATATAGAAAGCATTAAAAAAAATTGCTTTATGGCAGCCCCATGGACCATAAACACAATGGACAGATGCCCCTATTGAATTCTATGGGGGAGTTTTCTAGACATTCTCTGTGACCCGTGTAGAGGTCTTTGTACAAGGAAAAAATAGAGAAGCTTTGACAATCACCTATTGTGAATGGTGGATCCTGTCTTATCTATAAACAGAGGTGATATCATTACAGGCAGGATTAGAATGATAGATAAGCAGATACTGTAACTGCAGTAAAGTGATCTGTACAGACCAAGAAGTGGAGCCTAGTATTAGACTTAGTAACCAGTGCGAAAACTACAGGATTTTATGGTTTTTGTTTAAATATAGATATTGACATGGAAAATTAAAAATGGCATCACCAAAAATCCTTTAAAATATGTTAAACATAAAAAACTTGATTTAAGGAATAGATTTTTTTCAGATGACACATTCCCTTTAAAGAGGTTTCAGTTTTTCTATGTTTGCATGCACTGACAGAAAACACACATTTTGAATGTGGTCAAAAACTGATCTAGAGAATCGTTGTCTTATGGACAGCAGATTCATCCATGATTTTTACTGCTGGGACGAAAGACACAATCACCAATGAATGAGCATTTGCTTACTATACTATCAATATAACTTATAACACTTCAGCATGAAATTGTAGAAAAGCTAAACTACTATATACTTATGCCATTGGAAAGAGGAATGAAATTCTTCCCTATCTTTCTGTATCAGAGCAGGGAAAGGGTTTACGCGCTTCAATGGACAAATAAACTATTGTCCCGTTATAAAGCACATTGTGTTCCCAAGCAGTCATGCTGCATCATGTGTAGGCACCATCTCTGCAGGGAGAATGGAAAGTAAATCTGAAAGTTTTACAGCATCAGTGTGGTTTCCAAGTCACAGCAGTAGGATGATAACTTACATCCACTTCTTTTAATCTTGTGACCACCATAATAGAGCTACATCCAATAAAGAGGCAGGGGGCATGTTATGAGACTATTGGAGAGAGGCTGGCACTCAGCTAGTAAAAAGTATATTAGTACCGCATCCGTATAGGGAAAAGCAGCTTATATCTTTACTGATGCTTCCAACACATGCATGGATGCTGTCCGTGATATGCTTTTACTTGCTGGATATCCATAATAGGATTTTTGGACTTTCGACCCTGCCATACCCCCCCCCCCCCTTCCCCCATTCTGGATTTACGCGTTTTTTTTATATTAGCATGCTGTTGTGAATGGATAAGCTGAGAACTCCGCTATTTCTGTCAGTCCCATAGACAGACACTAAATGGAGTGGTAGTGTGTTGTGTGACTATAGCTCCATTTAAATGGGGACACAGGAACCCTGTTATTGTGATCAGTGGAGGTGTGTACACATATAAAAAGCACCCCACAGCAAAACTTAGTATGAGCCCCTCATCCAGTTTCCCAGTAAGTGTGCATCAATCATGCACAATGCTCCAGATTCCTGATGAATTTACGTATTTTTTTTCTTAAGAGGAAAAAATCTTTAAAAAATTGTAATAAAAAAAGTCACACCTACCCGCACCCATTTTATCAGACTTCTATGTCAGAAAAATTGAACAGGTTCTTCATAAATATGGCACTCATTCTCAACCCCATATTTCTCAATGTATTTTACACCAGAAAAATGGCAAAAACTTATTGAGGAGTCTCCTGCTTCTCTTCTATTACAACTAGGGGAGCACAATACCTAGGAATTAATGTAGTTACAACTGACTGAATTAGAAGCTGCAATAATCTGTTTGCACAGATCTCCCCCTAGTGGTGACTGCATGAATTAGAAGCTGTAATAATCTGTTTGCACAGATCTCCCCCTAGTGGTGACTGCATGAATTAGAAGCTGTAATAATCTGTTTGCACAGATCTACCCCTAGTGGTGATGGCATGAAAATGCAGTGTTTTTTTACATTGGGAATTTAGGGAGTTCAGCCCCCTTCTGCTAAGCTATGCCTGCTTTTTTTAAAAGTGCCAAGAGCAGCCAGAAACATACAAATTCTCAATCTAAACAAAAAACTGCCACATTGGATGTCCAGCTATTGGAACCTGGCAGCAAGTGAAGAGATTAATCATTACACAGTGCCTATTCAAATCAACGCACTGTTCATAAGTGATGAGCGGCAGGGGCAATATTCGAATTTGCGATATTTCGTGAATATTTGGGCGAATATTCGTCATAAATTCGCGAATTTGAGAAATCGGCATTATTTTTTTGATAGTGAAAATCGGCAATGTAATCTGCGCGTATTGCGCATGCAATACAGGCGTGGGTCAATTTTGCTACATTTTTCAAGCTGCTAGAAGTTTCCTGAGATTGGAGAAAATGGTTGGCACGGCCGAACATTACAATAGCTTTATATGCAGATAGAGTGCTCCAATATATTCGCAATTGCGCAAATCGACAATGATGCGCATATTTTGGCGCAATACGTGCAACTTCACATTTTAGCAGGTCTGACTACATACAGTGGGATGCGAAAGTTTGGGCAACCTTGTTAATCGTGATGATTTTCCTGTATAAATCGTTGGTTGTTACGATAAAAAATGTCAGTTAAATATATCATATAGGAGACACACACAGTGATATTTGAGAAGTGAAATGAAGTTTATTAGATTTACAGAAAGTGTGCTATAATTGTTTAAACAAAATTAGGCAGGTGCATAAATTTGGGCACCACAAAAAAGAAATGAAATCAATATTTAGTAGATCCTCCTTTTGCAGAAATTACAGCCTCTAAACGCTTCCTGTAGGTTCCAATGAGAGTCTGGATTCTGGTTGAAGGTATTTTGGACCATTCCTCTTTACAAAACATCTTTATTTTACTCAGGTTTGATGGCTTCCGAGCATGGACAGCTCTCTTTAAGTCACACCACAGATTTTCAATTATATTCAGGTCTGGGGACTGAGATGGCCATTCCAGAACGTTGTACTTGTTCCTCTGCATAAATGCCTTAGTGGATTTTGAGCAGTGTTTAGGGTCATTGTCTTGTTGAAAGATCCAGCCCCGGCGCAGCTTCAGCTTTGTCACTGATTCCTGGACATTGGTCTCCAGAATCTGCTGATACTGAGTGGAATCCATGCGTCCCTCAACTTTGACAAGATTCCCAGTCCCTGCACTGGTCACACAGCCCCACAGCATGATGGAGCCACCACCATATTTTACTGTAGGTAGCAGGTGTTTTTCTTGGAATGCTGTGTTCTTTTTCCTCCATGCATAACGCCCCTTGTTATGGCCAAATAACTCAATTTTAGTTTCATCAGTCCACAGCACCTTATTCCAAAATGAAGCTGGCTTGTCCAAATGTGCTTTAGCGCACCTCAAGCGACACTTTTTGTGCTGTGGGCGGAGAAAAGGCTTCCTCTGCATCACTCTCGCATACAGCATCTCCTTGTGTAAAGTGCGCCGAATGGTTGAACGATGCACAGTGACTCCATCTGCAGCAAGATGATGTTGTAGGTCTTTGGTGCTGGTCTGTGGGTTGACTCTCACCATTCGTCTCTTCTTTCTATCCGAGATTTTTCTTGGTCTGCCACTTCGAGCCTTAACTTGAACTGAGCCTGTGGTCTTCCATTTCCTCAATATGTTCCTAACTGTGGAAACAGACAGCTGAAATCTCTGAGACAGCTTTCTGTATCCTTCCCCTAAACCATGATGGTGAACAATCTTTGTCTTCAGGTCATTTGAGAGTTGTTTTGAGACCTCCATTAAAAGAGGAGGGAAACTTACAATTGACCCCCCTAAATACTCTTTCTCATAATTGGATTCACCTGTGTATGTAGGTCAGGGGTCACTGAGCTTACCAAGCCAATTTGAGTTCCAATAATTAGTTCTAAAGGTTTTGGAATCAATAAAATGACAACAGTGCCCAAATTTATGCACCTGCCTAATTTTGTTTAAACAATTATAGCACACTTTCTGTAAATCCAATAAACTTCATTTCACTTCTCAAATATCACTGTGTGTGTCTCCTATATGATATATTTAACTGAAATTTTTTATCGTAACAACCAACGATTTATACAGGAAAATCATGACGATTAACAAGGTTGCCCAAACTTTCGCATCCCACTGTATTACTGATTGGTACACTAAGTATTGTTGTGACATCACAGCACTATGTCTGCAGCATGTATGTATGGACAGCAGAACCTATCACACTACCTAACACCCTGCACTGGACCCTATCATCTACATTATATCACCATCTATCCTACACTGACTATCTCCCACTAACTATCTGTATTATATATATGAGCTAATTACCTATCTAATGTAATTAAACAGTAAAGCACAGAGCACAGCAATGACACTGCTGTCTCTCTCAGAACGGCAAAAATCTGCAGAAAATGGCTGCTGGGGAGATCCTTATATAGTAAGGGGTAGGCAAGTTTCCTATTGGTTGCTAGGGATGTTGCTAAGCTCAGACAAAGACATTGCAGCCTTCTCATTGGCCCACAAGCAAGAAGCTGATCCCCTCTGTGGTAAACAAATGAAAATCCTGAATGAGTGACACCCCACATTCATTTTTTAATTATTTTATCATTCTTATAATAGCAATTTTGTATTATTAAAAGGGGTTTTCTTGGAGTTCAGTATTGATTGCCTATTATCAGGACAGGTCATCAATATCTGATCTGGTCTGACTCCTGTCTCCCCCATCAATCACCTGCTTGAAGAGGCTGCCACTTCCTCACAACATACCAAGCACAGTGCTGTTCATTGTATAGTGGCAGTGCTTGGTATTGCAGCTTAGGCCCATTCACTTGAATGGGACTGAGCTGCACATAGGTCACGTGACTGATGAGCATGACATGGCCTAGGAAGAGGCGAGCACTGCAGCCTCTTCAAACTGCTGATCGTGGGGGTGTCGGGAGTCAGACTGATCAGATATTGATGACCTATCCTGAGGATAGATACTTCACTATACTACTTCCAGAAAACCCTTTTAATGATAAAAAAAAAATACATGGTTATAGTTACTGGAATGGTAACAATATAATAGAACATTTTAATGATTCTAATAAATAGAATGTATATATAATTTAAATATAATCGCTGAGATAAAAGTTAGGACATTTGAACATTTGCTTTACTCTTTTAAAATGTTCTGTGAATTTGGAAAAACGGAGCCTATTAGTGGCAGCACAGCATTGCCTTTTTCTTTCGGTATAGTATGGCAAGAAGCAGTGAAGGAGGAGTCCTGTGACACCAACCTTACACCTCTCCCAAGCCTGCAATCAATGTGAAGTGGCTGCTTCAAGGGCAAGCACAAGTCATGCTTTCATCTGCATTGCACTTATCAGATGTTTGAAGAGAAGAATTACCACAATGGAACTCAATTAAAATGGCCTACAAAAAGCAGGGGATGTGCTCCTGTGTGTTTCCTTCTTATTCCTTTCTTTCATTTTTTCTACTCTAGAGAGATTCTCATTTTCAACTTTCTCACTTTTCATTTTTTATTTGACATAAAAATAAATCAAACTAGACTGTACACGTCAAATCCAAAAAAAATTATTTGTATGATACATTACACCTTTAAAGCATCAATAGCGCCTGCAAATGGAATTTTTGTCAGTGTCAAGAAAATGATGTAAATTCATTCTGCCACTGACCTCTATCTCAGATACAAATAGGCTCGATAAGACGGAAAAAGGTGGGTTTAATTTATCTTTATATTTACGCTAATACATAACTGAATACATTCCTTCCTGTTCATCTTCTGTACACTATATATGATCCAGAGCAATAACCTTATGTGTGAAATGATCTATCTATCTCGTATCTGTCTATTGTCTATCATTCTATCTATCTATTATCTATCTATTATCTATCTATCTATTATCTATCTACGTATCTATCTATTATCTATGTATCTATCATCTATTATCTATCTATTATCTATCTAGGTATCTATCTATTATCTATCTATCTATGTATCTATCTATCTATTATCTATCTACGTATCTATCTATCTATCTATCTATATATCATCTATCTATCTATCTATCTATTATCTATGTATCTATCATCTATTATCTATCTATTATCTATCTAGGTATCTATCTATTATCTATCTATCTATGTATCTATCTATCTATTATCTATCTACGTATCTATCTATCTATCTATGTATCTATCTATTATCTATTATCTATCTATGTATCTATCTATTATCTATCTATCTATTATCTATCTACGTATCTATCTATTATCTATGTATCTATCATCTATTATCTATCTATTATCTATCTAGGTATCTATCTATTATCTATCTATCTATGTATCTATCTATCTATTATCTATCTACATATCTATCTATCTATCTATCTATGTATCTATCTATTATCTATGTATCTATCTATCTATTATCTATCTACGTATCTATCTATTATCTATCTACGTATCTATCTATTATCTATCTATGTATCTATCATCTATTATCTATCTACGTATCTATCTATTATCTATCTATGTATCTATCTATTATCTATCTATTATCTATCTATTATGTATCTATCTATTATCTATCTATGTATCTATCTATTATCTATCTATGTATCTATCATCTATTATCTATCTACGTATCTATCTATTATCTATCTATGTATCTATCTATTATCTATCTATCTATGTATCTATCTATTATCTATCTATGTATCTATCTATCTATCACGTCTATCTGTCTATTGTATATCATTCTATTTATCTATCTATTATCTATCTATCTATCTATTATCTATCTATCTATCTATCTATTATCTATCTATCTATTATCTATCTATCTATGTATCTATCTATCACGTCTATCTATCTATTGTATATCATTCTATTTATCTATCTATTATCTATCTATCTATTATCTATCTATCTATTGTATATCATTCTATTTATCTATCTATCTATCTATCTATGTATCTATCTATCACGTCTATCTATCTATTGTATATCATTCCATTTATCTATCTCTCTATCATCTATCTATCTATATATTATCTATCTATGTATCTATCTATCACGTCTATCTATCTATTGTATATCATTCTATTTATCTATCTCTCTATTATCTATCTAAAACCATTTCCCAAACTTGGGTTTGGTTCAAAGTGGTACCTTGGAACCGAACCCGAGTTCGGGAAATGTTTTTTTACAGTACAAATTAATTTATGAAGTTATTGCGCAAAGTGTTGCGAGACTTCGCGAAGCAATAACTTTGGCTCATCGGAGCCAATACATTCTAATACTGTACGAAGCTCCTGCTCCATACAGCATTAGAACAAAGTTTTATGCGAATCGACTTCGGGTGTTTCATCCGAAGTCGATTCGCTCATCCCTAATCCTGGCCACCAGAGAAGATAGCACTTTTTCCTATAGTGTGCAAGCACGACCACTACTGCTGGATTGCAGGTTGGTCTGTAACCATGGAAACGAGCAGTGTATAATGTGATGGAAAAATGAATCAAGACAGTAAAGGAGGCAATATGGATAATAACAATACATTAGTAAGTGCCTTGTATTAACTCCCTCTACATGATAAATGTCATTTGCTGAAGTGAGACAACCCCATTTAAGGATATAACATGTCCTTCCAGACATATGCATAACATTGTATTCAGTGCAAAAGTCCAGCATTGCTTCCACTGCTCTGTTATAGGAGAAGAACTGCCAAAATGACGGAAGTGTTGGATCTGGCACATATGAAACAATGGTACTGGACAGACTCCATTGACTATTATGGGGTCCATTGGGTTTCGTAAGGGAGCATGGCATTTTACCAAACAAAATAGCGCAGAACATTGAGCTTTTGTGTCTGGTTTTTATGACAGATATGAACAAGGCTTTATGCAGTAATGCAGCAGTCCAGCTTTACTCTGGATTAGCCCTATGCAGCTTTTCAGGAACCACGCCACACTATTCCCTATCTCAAGCAGTAATAATCGTCCCATTTCAAAGATTAAATTTAGTGGGCACCTCTGTAAACATCGCGGCTCCTTAAACGGTTAATGTTGTTCTGGGATACAATATTCTCAGTGCTGGATTACAAGAGAGAGACGCTGTTGCAGTAAGGAGGCCCAGACTAACCCCATTCAGTCTCAATGGTGCAATTAACACCTTAGAAAGAGATAACATAAGCTCCAATGGATGATTTTTTCCTTATAATTCATAAGGATTCTGGCATATGCTTGCTGACTATAATAACTGATAAGGTGTAAATTAAAAACTAGTCCGGTAGTCCCCCAGTGACTGGAAAAGAAATAAAATACTTAGAGTAGGCATCTATTGCTTGAGTCGTTTAGAATGCTTACTGGGTGATTTCTAACTCCTGTAGATACATCTCCTACTTTTACATTTAGACATAATTTTTTTTGTTAACTAGAAGATTTTGATGGAAAAATGATCCGTCAGTAGCAATGCGGAAACCAATCAAATGTTCATGACAGTGATATCTTATACTGCGCTGCCACCTAGAGGGAAATCTGTGCATTATATCAATACCAGATGTAACTTTTACTTGTTGCCAGACCAGATTTAATTTATAGTTTTTTTTTTTTACCCATTTTGAGTCCTTTCCAAAACTTTTTGCCTCATTGGACAAGCCCATCAACACCTCAACTGGCCTTTTCCTTCTTCAATTCAACAAAATTCAACAAGCTATCATACTTCTCAAGAAAGCCTCTGTAGAACCCTCTCTTCCAATCTTCTCAAACGATACAAAAAGTTTAAGCAATCCAATCATACGTTCTCTGTTGCTCCTTGTGATCACTTGAAGACTCCCCTGAAATATTCTTTAGGCTGGGTTTATGGAGGACATTTTTGAACCATTGAAAAAAATGCAGGCATTTTTACTGCAGTGTTACCGCCTGACACATTTTCACCAGATGAAACCACTATCACCACCTTCACCGAAAATTGATAAACTCAAATGGGTCTCTTTAAAATGAATTATGACATAACAGCTTGTGTAAGCCCAGCCTTAGGATATGATCATACAGCGTGGTTATGGCGTGGTTGTTACATGGTTGCGATGCACCCACACTGCGTGGCCGTACAATCCACAGCAGGCTCCAATTAACTAATTAGGACCGCACTGTTTAGTCAGGTTGTATTAGTAATGGTAGCATCTTCAATACTGCATGGTTATTAATGATGCAGACGGACTCAACAGTGCTGTCCTAATTAGTTAATTGGAACTCTCTGCAGTGTGTGCGGCCACATCACCACCACCCTGCGTAGTCGTACCCTTAACCTAAACTCAGTTAAATTGAATTGCTATAATAATGTATGTAATAATAACAACAAATATGCAGGTGTTAAAAAGGGGGTTAAATTGTATCTGTCACCATGGAAATGCAGTATAATGTCAAGGAGGCGGTCCTATCAATGATTGACAGCTATCTCTGTATACAGTCAGAGGGAAGGCTGTCAGTCACAGATAGGACCATCTCCTCAACTTCAAAGCCCAGAATGATCAAGAAATTAAATGAATGAAATACAAGTTATGATAAATCTTTTCCTATAAAACTATACATCAATCTGCTCAGCTCCTCCTGCCTTATAACATGCTGCCTGTACCTCAGTTACCATGTTCCAGGTTCCCTTTAAGGAAGGCCCCACACTAGTGACTTTTGTCATCCATAACATATTTTAGCCATAGTCACTGATTGGCCCCTTACTTGTGACACAAGTACCATGTAAGACACTGACCTGAGAGATGAGTGCTTGATCTGACCTGCAAAGTCAACTGCACCGATCAGATATGCAACGTTGCCAACAGACGCCTTGCCCCGATTACAGACCAAGGCCCTGTACATCAATAAAGGCAATTAGATCAGCTCACCCACTCATTGGTGTTGAGGCCCCCAGAAACAAGTACATCCAAAATCAAAGGTTTCAGCACAACCTAAAATCTTGAGGTATATTCAATCTTCGGACACCTAAAACAAAAGTTATGATGAAGTGTCCAGCGCATGCGAAACGCATAAGTGGATGAGTTGTGTCTGAAGACTGAAAAAAGCTCAAGATTTTAGTGTGTGCTGAACCCTTCAATTTTAGAAGCCCTGTACAGTTCATATATAATATTGCAATTTTTAATTTAACCACCTCCGGACCGCCTAACGCAGGATCGCGTTCCGGAGGTGGCAGCGCTGCGCACAGTCACGCATATATGCGTCATCTCGCGAGACGCGAGACTTCCTGTGAACGCGCGCACACAGGCGCGCGCGCTCACAGAAACGGAAGGTAAGAGAGTTGATCTCCAGCCTGCCAGCGGCGATCGTTCGGTGGCAGGCTGGAGATGTGTTTTTTTTTAACCCCTAACAGGTATATTAGACGCTGTTTTGATAACAGCGTCTAATATACCTGCTACCTGGTCCTCTGGTGGTCCCCTTTGTTTGGATCGACCACCAGAGGACACAGGTAGCTCAGTAAAGTAGCACCAAGCACCACTACACTACACTACACCCCCCCCCCCCGTCACTTATTAACCCCTTATTAGCCCCTGATCACCCCTGATCACCCCATATAGACTCCCTGATCACCCCCCTGTCATTGATTACCCCCCTGTCATTGATCAACCCCCTGTAAAGCTCCATTCAGACGTCCGCATGATTTTTACGGATCCACTGATAGATGGATCGGATCCGCAAAACGCATCCGGACGTCTGAATGAAGCCTTATAGGGGCGTGATCAATGACTGTGGTGATCACCCCATATAGACTCCCTGATCACCCCCCTGTCATTGATTACCCCCCTGTCATTGATTACCCCCCTGTAAAGCTCCATTCAGACGTCCGCATGATTTTTACGGATCCACTGATAGATGGATCGGATCCGCAAAACTCATCCGGACGTCTGAATGAAGCCTTACAGGGGCATGATCAATGACTGTGGTTATCACCCCATATAGACTCCCTGATCACCCCCCTGTCATTGATCAACCCCCTGTAAAGCTCCATTCAGATGTCCGCATGATTTTTTACGGATGCACTGATAGATGGATCGGATCCGCAAAACGCATACGGACGTCTGAATGAAGCCTTACAAGGGCATGATCAATGACTGTGGTTATCACCCCATATAGACTCCCTGATCACCCCCCTGTCATTGATTACCCCCCTGTAAAGCTCCATTCAGATGGCCGCATGATTTTTTACGGATGCACTGATAGATGGATCGGATCCGCAAAACGCATCCGGACGTCTGAATGAAGCCTTACAAGGGCATGATCAATGACTGTGGTTATCACCCCATATAGACTCCCTGATCACCCCCCTGTCATTGATTACCCCCCTGTAAAGCTCCATTCAGATGTCCGCATGATTTTTACGGATGCACTGATAGATGGATCGGATCCGCAAAACGCATACGGACGTCTGAATGAAGCCTTACAGGGGCGTGATCAATGACTGTGGTTATCACCCCATATAGACTCCCTGATCACCCCCCTGTCATTGATTACACCCCTGTCATTGATCAACCCCCTGTAAAGCTCCATTCAGATGTCCGCATGATTTTTACGGATCCACTGATAGATGGATCGGATCCGCAAAACGCATACGGACGTCTGAATGAAGCCTTACAGGGGCGTGATCAATGACTGTGGTTATCACCCCATATAGACTCCCTGATCACCCCCCTGTCATTGATTACACCCCTGTCATTGATCAACCCCCTGTAAAGCTCCATTCAGATGTCCGCATGATTTTTACGGATCCACTGATAGATGGATCGGATCCGCAAAACGCATCCGGACGTCTGAATGAAGCCTTACAGGGGCGTGATCAATGACTGTGGTTATCACCCCATATAGACTCCCTGATCACCCCCCTGTCATTGATTACACCCCTGTCATTGATCAACCCCCTGTAAAGCTCCATTCAGATGTTTGCATGATTTTACGGATCCACTGATAGATGGATCGGATCCGCAAAACGCATACGGACGTCTGAATGAAGCCTTACAGGGGCGTGATCAATGACTGTGGTTATCACCCCATATAGACTCCCTGATCACCCCCCTGTCATTGATTACACCCCTGTCATTGATCAACCCCCTGTAAAGCTCCATTCAGATGTTTGCATGATTTTTACGGATCCACTGATAGATGGATCGGATCCGCAAAACGCATACGGACGTCTGAATGAAGCCTTACAGGGGCGTGATCAATGACTGTGGTTATCACCCCATATAGACTCCCTGATCACCCCCCTGTCATTGATTACACCCCTGTCATTGATCAACCCCCTGTAAAGCTCCATTCAGATGTCCCCATGATTTTTACGGATCCACTGATAGATGGATCGGATCCGCAAAACACATACAGGCGTCTCCCTGGAGCCTTCCAGGGGGGGTGATCAATGACTGTGGTGATCACCCCATATAGACTCCCTGATCACCCCCCTGTCATTGATCACTCCCCCTGTCATTGATCACTCCCCTGTCATTGATCACCCCCCTGTCATTGATCACCCTCTGTAAGGCTCCATTCAGACATTTTTTGGCCCAAGTTAGCGGAATTATTTTTTTTTTTTCTTACAAAGTCTCATATTCCACTAACTTGTGTCAAAAAATAAAATCTAACATGAACTCACCATACCCCTCACGGAATCCAAATGCGTAAAAATTTTTAGACATTTATATTCCAGACTTCTTCTCACGCTTTAGGGCCCCTAGAATGCCAGGGCAGTATAAATACCCCACATGTGACCCCATTTCAGAAAGAAGACACCCCCAGGTATTCCGTGAGGGGCATATTGAGTCCATGAAAGATTGAAATTTTTGTCCCAAGTTAGCGGAACGGGAGACTTTGTGAGAAAAAAAATTAAAAATATCAATTTCCGCTAACTTGTGCCAAAAAAAAAAAATTTCTATGAACTCGCCATGCCCCTCATTGAATACCTTGGGGTGTCTTCTTTCCAAAATGGGGTCACATGTGGGGTATTTATACTGCCCTGGCATTCTAGGGGCCCCAAAGCGTGAGAAGAAGTCTGGTATCCAAATGTCTAAAAATGCCCTCCTAAAAGGAATTTGGGCACCTTTGCGCATCTAGGCTGCAAAAAAGTGTCACACATCTGGTATCGCCGTACTCAGGAGAAGTTGGGGAATGTGTTTTGGGGTGTCATTTTACATATACCCATGCTGGGTGAGAGAAATATCTTGGTCAAATGCCAACTTTGTATAAAAAAATGGGAAAAGTTGTCTTTTGCCAAGATATTTCTCTCACCCAGCAAGGGTATATGTAAAATGACACCCCAAAACACATTTCCCAACTTCTCCTGAATACGGCGATACCACATGTGTGACACTTTTTTGCAGCCTAGGTGGGCAAAGGGGCCCATATTCCAAAGAGCACCTTTAGGATTTCACCGGTCATTTACCTACTTACCACACATTAGGGCCCCTGGAAAATGCCAGGGCAGTATAACTACCCCACAAGTGACCCCATTTTGGAAAGAAGACACCCCAAGGTATTCCGTGAGGGGCATGGCGAGTTCCTAGAATTTTTTATTTTTTGTCACAGTTAGTGGAAAATGCTGATTTTTATTTTATTTTTTTCATACAAAGTCTCATATTCCACTAACTTGTGACAAAAAATAAAAACTTCCATGAACTCACTATGCACATCAGCGAATACCTTGGGGTCTCTTCTTTCCAAAATGGGGTCACTTGTGGGGTAGTTATACTGCCCTGGCATTCTAGGGGCCCAAATGTGTGGTAAGGAGTTTGAAATCAAATTCTGTAAAAAATGACCTGTGAAATCCGAAAGGTGCTCTTTGGAATATGGGCCCCTTTGCCCACCTAGGCTGCAAAAAAGTGTCACACATCTGGTATCTCCGTACTCAGGAGAAGTTGAGGAATGTGTTTTGGGGTGTCATTTTACATATACCCATGCCGGGTGAGAGAAATATCTTGGCAAAAGACAACTTTTCCCATTTTTTTATACAAAGTTGGCATTTGACCAAGATATTTATCTCACCCAGCATGGGTATATGTAAAAAGACACCCCAAAACACATTCCTCAACTTCTCCTGAATACAGAGATACCAGATGTGTGACACTTTTTTGCAGCCTAGGTGGGCAAAGGGGCCCATATTCCAAAGAGCACCTTTCGGATTTCACAGGTCATTTTTTACAGAATTTGATTTCAAACTCCTTACCACACATTTGGGCCCCTAGAATGCCAGGGCAGTATAACTACCCCACAAGTGACCCCATTTTGGAAAGAAGAGACCCCAAGGTATTCGCTGATGGGCATAGTGAGTTCATGGAAGTTTTTATTTTTTGTCACAAGTTAGTGGAATATGAGACTTTGTATGAAAAAAAAAAAAAAAAATCATCATTTTCCACTAACTTGTGACAAAAAATAAAAAAATTCTAGGAACTTGCCATGCCCTTCACGGAATACATTGGGGTGTCTTCTTTCCAAAATGGTTTCACTTGTGGGGTAGTTATACTGCCCTGGCATTCTAGGGGCCCAAATGTGTGGTAAGGAGTTTGAAATCAAATTCTGTAAAAAATGACCTGTGAAATCCGAAAGGTGCTCTTTGGAATGTGGGCCCCTTTGCCCACCTAGGCTGCAAAAAAGTGTCACACATCTGGTATCTCCGTACTCAGGAGAAGTTGGGGAATGTGTTTTGGGGTGTCATTTTACATATACCCATGCTGGGTGAGAGAAATATCTTGGCAAAAGACAACTTTTCCCATTTTTTTATACAAAGTTGGCATTTGACCAAGTTATTTATCTCACCCAGCATGGGTATATGTAAAATGACCCCTCAAAACACATTCCTCAACTTCTCCTGAATACAGAGATACCAGATGTGTGACACTTTTTTGCAGCCTAGGTGGGCAAAGGGGCCCATATTCCAAAGCGCACCTTTCGGATTTCACAGGTCATTTTTTACAGAATTTGATTTCAAACTCCTTACCACACATTTGGGCCCCTAGAATGCCAGGGCAGTATAACTACCCCACAAGTGACCCCATTTTGGAAAGAAGAGACCCCAAGGTATTTCGTGATGGGCATAGTGAGTTCATAGAACTTTTTATTTTTTGTCACAAGTTAGTGGAATATGAGACTTTGTAAGAAAAAAAAAAATCATCATTTTCCGCTAACTTGTGACAAAAAATAGAAAGTTCTATGAACTCACTATGCCCATCAGCGAATACCTTAGGGTGTGTACTTTCCGAAATGGGGTCATTTGTGGGGTGTTTGTACTGTCTGGGCATTGTAGAACCTCAGGAAACATGACAGGTGCTCAGAAAGTCAGAGCTGCTTCAAAAAGCGGAAATTCACATTTTTGTACCATAGTTTGTAAACGCTATAACTTTTACCCAAAGCATTTTTTTTTTTTACCCAAACATTTTTTTTTATCAAAGACATGTAGAACAATACATTTAGAGCAAAATTTATATATGGATCTCGTTTTTTTTGCAAAATTTTACAACTGAAAGTGAAAAATGTCATTTTTTTGCAAAAAAAATCGTTAAATTTCGATTAATAACAAAAAAAATTAAAAATGTCAGCAGCAATGAAATACCACCAAATGAAAGCTCTATTAGTGAGAAGAAAAGGAGGTAAAATTCATTTGGGTGGTAAGTTGCATGACCGAGCAATAAATGGTGAAAGTAGTGTACGTCAGAAGTGTAAAAAGTGGCCTGGTCTTTCAGGGTGTTTAAGCACTGGGGGCTGAGGTGGTTAACATTATAGCGTTGTCAACAACTTTCACAGACCAACTATGATCAACATGTCACAAAACAGCTGTCAAAAAATGGCTATGGAATTGTACAGGATTAGAAAAACATGGCCTGTCCATGGATTATGTGTGATATTGCAGGTCAGCTCCGTTCACTTCATACTCGGCACAACATGGACAAGTGTGGTGCTCTTTGTAGAAGAAACCATGTTTCTGCTATCCTATACAATCATTTCAGTGTGTATATTCTTACTCCAAAAACACATTCATAAAAATGCTTAGCTTTTTTATGAATGTCAAAAATGACTAGTGGTAACTGCTAATGCAGTCAGTCATTCCAAAATATAACCCTAAAAGGGTATTCTATGATTAATGTAAAAAAAATAATAATAATCAGACACCATATAGTCCATGTGAACCTCTTTCTAACAAAGCTAGAACCAGCCCTGTACCTCACATGGTTCCAGAAATCTCTCCATTCATTGCTCCAATTAACATAGAGAATTGCAAAGGGTGGTCCCTTATGGGTGGTGCGAGGGCACCCCCCAAAATAACTACTCGTTAGCAAAACTGAGTGTAAAGAAAGGGGTAGTAACGTATTTAAAACCTAACTTTTATTAGGAAAATTAGAAGTCCCAATGATGGGAAAAGAACCCCTACCAGACAAACAAAACACACAACTACAGGGGACCTGAGGTGGCAGGTCGCCTGATGGTCAGATACACGTTCACGTCTCTGAGTAAAACAGGAGGCGAACTGTATGACCTATAGACATAAACAAAAACAAAAAGTGAAGACCGTGGTGGGTATGCCGTGGTCTTATAACATGCCAAATAGGCGGGGTAAGGGTGGGTCTTACCGGTGGTGGACGGATGGACCGTCAAGTCCAGTACCCAGAAGGAGGTGTTCTCACGTGTGGATACGTCCTCCAGTTGGTGGTCACTTTATACAGGAGGGCCACAGGGAAAGGTCTGTCCCTGGTAATGCCCTACTTGGCCTATCGAGCCCTAAAGTGCCTGCTAACACGGGGTCCTATCCCCGCAAGGGGTGGCCCCGTCCGGAACCTAGCCCTAAAATAGATACCCCTAGTTGGCCCTGTGAGGACAGGGGATGGCCCAGTGGGGCTTGCGGACCAGGGTACACTATTAAAAAGGAGGTGAAAACAAGTATGCAGATATGCTCAGAGTCCAATTAACATAGTACATAAGTACATAAGGCCGAAAAAAGACATTTGTCCATCCAGTTCGGCCTGTTATCCTGCAAGTTGATCCAGAGGAAGGCCAAAAATCCCTGTGAGGTAGAAGCCAATTTTCTCCACATAAAAAATTCCTTCCCGACTCCAATCATGCAATCAGAATAACTCCCTGGATCAACGACCCCTCTCTAGTAGCTATAGCCTGTAATATTATTAAGCTCCAGAAATACGTCCAGGCCACCTCTTGAATTCTTTATGTACTCACCATCACCACCTTCCTCAGGCAGGAGAGTTCCATAGTCTCACTGCTCTTACCGTAAAGAATCCTCTTCTATGTTGTGTACAAACCTTCTTTCCTCCAGACGCTGAGGATGTCCCCTCGTCACAGTCACAGTCCTGGGGATAAATAGCTGATGGGATAGATCTCTGTACTGACCCCTGATATATTTATACATATTAATTAGATCTCCCCTCAGTCGTCTTTTTCTAAAGTGAATAACCCTAATTTTGATAATCTTTCAGGGTACTGTAGTTGCCCCATTCCAGTTATTACTTTAGTTGCCCTCCTCTGAACCCTCTCCAGCTCTGCTATGTCTGCCTTGTTTACAGGAGCCCAGAACTGTACACAGTACTCCATGTGTGGTCTGACTAGCGATTTGTAAAGTGGTAGGACTATGTTCATATCACGGGAATCTTTGCCCTTCTGTCACGGAACCATGAACCAGACGTACAACAAGGGATAAGTGAAAATAGGAAGGCTTTATTGAAAATAAAGCTGTAAAGCAAAAGTCCAAACGGATGGCGAAACCGAAGCAGAGTCTTTGCGAAGCCAGAGGTCAGGAACCAGAAGGGTAGTCAGACGAAGCCAGGATCAGGAACCAGCAGGGTAGTCAGACGAAGCCAGGATCAGGAACCAGCAGGGTAGTCGGACGAAACCAGGATCAGGAACCAGCAGGGTAGTCGGACGAAACCAGGATCAGGAACCAGAAGCAGCAGCAGTCTAGAAGCATGTGAACACAGTAGGACCAAGCAAGGAACTGAAGCCACAGACCTCCTATATATATGAGCTAGGCATCCAGCTCCTCCCAGTGGGAAGGAGGAGCCGCAGGGTGGGAGGCTACAAGAAACCAAGATGGCCGCCAGCACATGTCAAACGAAGGAGAACAGCAAGAAGGTAAGACCACCATGACAGTACCTCCCCCTCAAGGGCCCCTCCTCCGCGGAGTAAAGAACGGTTTCTGAGGGAAGCGTGCGTGGAAGGCTCGGAGCAAGGCAGGAGCATGGACATCTGCGGAGGGAACCCAGGAACGCTCCTCTGGACCATAACCACGCCAATGGACCAAAAACTGCACCCCGACCGCGGACCAGGCGTGAGTCCAGGATATTGCTCACCTCATACTCCTCACGATTACCCACTTGGACCGGACGAGGCCGAGGAACCGAGGAAGTGAAACGATTACACACCAGTGGCTTCAACAGGGAGACATGAAACACGTTGGAGATCCGCATGCCAGGAGGAAGCGCAAGGGCATAGGCTACCGGGTTTACCCTGCGAAGCACTCGGAAGGGACCAACAAAGCGAGGCGCCAGCTTGGGAGTGGGCACTCGAAGGTTTGAGGTTGCGGGTGGACAACCATACACGGTCCTCCGACCTGGTAAGGAAGGAGCATGGCGCTCGTCTGCGATCAGCCTGGAGTCACTGCGCTGCGCAGAGAGCCTCAAGGGACTTCTGGATCAGTACTCCAAGAAGCACGTAGGACGGAAAAAGTGATCCCCCACAGCCGAATATCCTGGAGAGAATACCTCCCGGTAACAACGGGCAGGTTGAACCCATAATTGGCCATTGAAGGGAGACGTCCCAGAGGAAGAGTTCACCGCCGTGTGTCCTGGCAAACTCAGCCCAAGGCAGGAGGTCAACCCAATTGTCTTGTGATCGGAGACATAGCAACGAGAGGAATTGCTCCAAAGGCCTGATTGGATCGTTCTGCGGCGGGCCCCATTGGACTGAGGGTGGTAGGCCGAGGAGAAGGGAGAGATGAATCCCCAACAGGGAGCAAAAGGCGCGCCAGAAACCTGGACACAAACTGACTCCCCCGATCCGACACAATCTCCTTGGGGCAAACCGTGCAACCGGAAGACCTCCCTGGCAAAAATCGTGGCCAACTCTTGTGCAGAGGGTAACTTCTTGAGAGGAACACAGTGGCACATTTTGGAAAACCGATCCACAATCATGAGAATGACCGTATGGCCTCGGGATGCAGGGAGGTCCACAATGAAATCCATCCCCAGGTGTGACCATTGGCGCTCCCCGGTGGCTATGGGTTGCAGAAGGCCCAACGGAAGGTGCCGAGGGGACTTACTCTGGGCACAAACGGAGCATGCCGCTACATATGCGGCGATGTCGGAACGTAGGGAAGGCCACCAGAACAGACGTGAAACAGCCCAGGAACAGCTGATTCTTTCCAGGATGCCCCGCGGTCTTGGAGTTATGGTAGGTTCGCAACAACCGAGTGCGCAACTCCTCAGGCACAAAACATCTGCCGTTGGGTCTCCCAGAGGGAGCACCCAGAGTGAGCCGCCAAAATCTGCTCACCGCCAGGGGAGAGGTCAGGCTGGTGCGAATGGGCGGCCAAGACTGATTCGGAGGTATGACCGAAGTCGGAATCGACTCCTCCCTGGACAGCTCGGAGTACTGCCGTGATAAGGCATCCGCCCTGATGTTCTTGGAACCGGGTAGGTAGGAGACCACATAATTAAAACGTGACAAGAACAGAGCCCATCTGGCCTGACGTGGAGTCAATCTCTTGGCCTCAGAAAGGTAGGTCAGATTCTTGTGGT
The DNA here is from genome assembly GCF_905171765.1 of Bufo bufo. Classification (NCBI taxonomy): domain Eukaryota; kingdom Metazoa; phylum Chordata; class Amphibia; order Anura; family Bufonidae; genus Bufo; species Bufo bufo. Next base: position 410,823,209 of record NC_053391.1, on the reverse strand, counting down.
CCGTCAGGATGAGGACCGGAACCACCGAACCCTCGAGCAAGTGCCTCCATTCTTTAAGGGCCTGCACGATGGCCCAATAACTCCCTGTCACCAATCTGATAGTTGCACTCCGCGGAAGACAGTTTCCGGGAGTAAAACCCACAAGGAAGCAGAGGACCCTCTGGTGTTCTATCGCTGAGACAGAAGGGCGCCTACTCCCGTCTCAGACGCGTCCACCTCGAGGACAAAGGGCAACCCAGGGTTGGGAGTCGACAGAATCGGAGCCCGACACAAAGGCGGACTTTAGAGCCTCAAAAGCTCGATGGCCTCGAGCGTGCCAGACCTGGGAATTACTGCCCTGCCTGGTCAGATCCGGTGAGAGGCTTGGCTAGCATGGAAAAGTCCCTGATGAACTTCCGATAATAATTGGCGAAGCCAAAAAGCGCTGCAGGGAACAGAAGACCACGGGGCTGGGGCCACTGTAAGACAGCCGAAACCTTCTCAGGATCCATGGAGAACCCCTCAGGCGGAAATGATGTAACCTAAAAAGGTTACCTGGGATCGTGAAATTCGCATTTCTCAAGCTTACCGAACAGCTTGTTCTCTCGAAACCGTTGCAACACTCGTCTGACATCCAGAATGTGGGCCTCCATGGATTCAGAATATACCAAGATGTCATCCAAATAGACCACCACACACTGCTGCAACAGGTCACGGAAAACATCGTTGATGAATTCCTGAAAGACTGCGGGCGCATTGCACAACCCAAAGGGCATAACCAAGGATTCATAATGACCGGTCCTGGTGTTAAACGCGGTCTTCCACTCATCGCCCGCCTTGATCCTTACCAGGTTATATGCCGCCCTCAGGTCGAGTTTGGTAAAGACCGTGGCCCCTTTAAGGCGATCGAACAGCTCGGAAATCAAGGGTATCGGGTAAGCGTTCTTGATCGTGATGCGATTGAGACCCCTGTAATCGATGCAAGGCCTCAACTCACCGCCCTTCTTTTTCACAAAGAAAAATCCAGCCCCTGCCGGGGACGAGGATTTGCGAATGTGTCCGCGTGAAAGCGCCTCCCTCACGTACTCCTCCATGGCCTCATTCTCCGCTACCGACAGTGGATAGACTTTGCCACGAGGAGGAACGGCACCAGATTGTAACTCTATGGCACAATCGTATGGGCGGTGCGGAGGTAGGGCAACCGCGCGCACCTTATCGAATACATCCCGGTACTCCTCGTATTCAGGAGGCAACAGAGAGTCCGAGGAAGTACACAGCAACTTGACAGACCCATGGATGCAACTAGCCCCACACTGCGGTGACCACGAGAGGATCTCGGCCGATCTCCAATCGAAAGTCGGATTATGCTTCCGGAGCCAGGGGTACCCCAAGACCACCGAGTAGTGTGGAGACGAAATAACCTGGAGGCAGACCGACTCTCTGTGAACGGCACCAATGGCTATCCCCACTGGAAGGGTCTCATGAGTCACGTGTGGCGGCAGAAGGGGTCTGCCGTCTATCGCCTCAAGAGCCAGTGGGGAACCTCGAGCCTGCAGAGGAATGGAATTGGCGGCAGCGAACACATTATCAATGAACAAACCACCAGCACCAGAGTCCACCAACGCCTGGGTCGTCACCGAGCCCCCGACCCAGGAGAGGACAACAGTGATCAGTGGTTTGTCAACACGGGAAACCGGGGACGAGGAGACTCCACCCAAGATCTGCCCCCGACAGGATCTCAGGTGCGAGCGTTTCCCGAACGGTTCGGACATGCCCAACCGAAAATGCCCACCGAGACCACAGTACCATGCATCGGCCCTCGCTGTCTCCGGAGTACCCTCTCCCCCTCGGGTACAGGCGAGCAAACCCCAGCTGCATGGGTTCACCCCCAGACAAGTCATCCCCAGGAGGCGTGGGAGGAGAGGGAGGCACGGGTGGGACAGCAAACGTAGGCGCCAATCTGTTAGAAAACCTCCGCAGGCTCTCCTTAAAGGAAGGTCTCTCCCTGAGTCTGGTGTCAATCAAAATCAGGAAAGAAATAAGAGACTCGAGCTCCACTGGTAGGTCCTTAGCTGCAACCTCATCCTTCAAGGCATCCGAGAGACCATGAGAGAAAGCAGCGACCAGAGCCTCATTATTCCAGCCCACCTCTGCTGCCAGGGTACGAAACTCAATGGCGTATTCAGCTACGGATCGTGAACCCTGTCTGATGGACATAAGGAGCTTCGCAGCAGAGGCAGCACGAGCCGGCACATCGAATACCTTCCGAAGAGAAGCAACAAAACCGGAAAACTCGGCAACCACCGGATTGTTGTTCTCCCATAAAGGGCTGGCCCAGGCCAAGGCCTTGTCCGAGAGCAGCGAGATCAAGAAGCCCACCTTTGATCTCTCAGTGGGAAAGGCATGTGGCAGCAACTCGAAATAAATGCCCACCTGGTTAAGGAAACCTCGGCACTGAGTTGGCTCTCCCCCAAAGCGCTGTGGAAGAGGGGCAGAACCGGTCATACCCCGAAACACCGCAGGTGCAACAACAGGTGTCGGGGTAGACTCTGGCGCAACAACCGGAGCGGCAGTAGGAGCGGGCCCAGGAGCGACAACCGACCCATCGGCAACGGGAGCGAAATGAGCCGTGCGTTCAAGCAGGGTTTTCAACGCCACAGCGAACCGACCCGACAGGTGATCCTGCTGATCAAGTCTGGCAACCAGCGTGGGTAGCGAGGATGGCCCTGTACCGTCAGAATTCATGGCTTGGTCCTAATGTCACGGAACCATGAACCAGACGTACAACAAGGGATAAGTGAAAATAGGAAGGCTTTATTGAAAATAAAGCTGTAAAGCAAAAGTCCAAACGGATGGCGAAACCGAAGCAGAGTCTTTGCGAAGCCAGAGGTCAGGAACCAGAAGGGTAGTCAGACGAAGCCAGGATCAGGAACCAGCAGGGTAGTCAGACGAAGCCAGGATCAGGAACCAGCAGGGTAGTCGGACGAAACCAGGATCAGGAACCAGCAGGGTAGTCGGACGAAACCAGGATCAGGAACCAGAAGCAGCAGCAGTCTAGAAGCATGTGAACACAGGAGGACCAAGCAAGGAACTGAAGCCACAGACCTCCTATATATATGAGCTAGGCATCCAGCTCCTCCCAGTGGGAAGGAGGAGCCGCAGGGTGGGAGGCTACAAGAAACCAAGATGGCCGCCAGCACATGTCAAACGAAGGAGAACAGCAAGAAGGTAAGACCACCATGACAGTACCTCCCCCTCAAGGGCCCCTCCTCCGCAGAGTAAAGAACGGTTTCTGAGGGAAGCGTGCGTGGAAGGCTCGGAGCAAGGCAGGAGCATGGACATCTGCGGAGGGAACCCAGGAACGCTCCTCTGGACCATAACCACGCCAATGGACCAAAAACTGCACCCGACCGCGGACCAGGCGTGAGTCCAGGATATTGCTCACCTCATACTCCTCACGATTACCCACTTGGACCGGACGAGGCCTAGGAACCGAGGAAGTGAAACGATTACACACCAGTGGCTTCAACAGGGAGACATGAAACACGTTGGAGATCCGCATGCCAGGAGGAAGCGCAAGGGCATAGGCTACCGGGTTTACCCTGCGAAGCACTCGGAAGGGACCAACAAAGCGAGGCGCCAGCTTGGGAGTGGGCACTCGAAGGTTGAGGTTGCGGGTGGACAACCATACACGGTCTCCGACCTGGTAGGAAGGAGCAGGCGCTCGTCTGCGATCAGCCTGGAGTCTCTGGCGCTGCGCAGAGACCTCAAGGGACTTCTGGATCAGTACCCAAGAAGCACGTAGGACGGAAAGGTGATCCTCCACAGCCGGAATATCCTGGGGAGAGAATACCTCCGGTAACACGGCAGGTTGGAACCCATAATTGGCCATGAAGGGAGACGTCCCAGAGGAAGAGTTCACCGCCGTGTTCCTGGCAAACTCAGCCCAAGGCAGGAGGTCAACCCAATTGTCTTGGTGATCGGAGACATAGCAACGAAGGAATTGCTCCAAGGCCTGATTGGATCGTTCTGCGGCCCCATTGGACTGAGGGTGGTAGGCCGAGGAGAAGGAGAGATGAATCCCCAACTGGGAGCAAAAGGCGCGCCAGAACCTGGACACAAACTGACTCCCCCGATCCGACACAATCTCCTTGGGCAAACCGTGCAACCGGAAGACCTCCCTGGCAAAAATCGTGGCCAACTCTTGTGCAGAGGGTAACTTCTTGAGAGGAACACAGTGGCACATTTTGGAAAACCGATCCACAATCATGAGAATGACCGTATGGCCTCGGGATGCAGGGAGGTCCACAATGAAATCCATCCCCAGGTGTGACCATGGGCGCTCCCCGGTGGCTATGGGTTGCAGAAGGCCCAACGGAAGGTGCCGAGGGGACTTACTCTGGGCACAAACGGAGCATGCCGCTACATATGCGGCGATGTCGGAACGTAGGGAAGGCCACCAGAACAGACGTGAAACAGCCCAGGACAGCTGATTCTTTCCAGGATGCCCCGCGGTCTTGGAGTTATGGTAGGTTCGCAACAACCGAGTGCGCAACTCCTCAGGCACAAAACATCTGCCGTTGGGTCTCCCAGAGGGAGCACCAGATTGAGCCGCCAAAATCTGCTCACCCAGGGGAGAGGTCAGGCTGGTGCGAATGGCGGCCAAGATCTGATTCGGAGGTATGACCGAAGTCGGAATCGACTCCTCCCTGGACAGCTCGGAGTACTGCCGTGATAAGGCATCCGCCCTGATGTTCTTGGAACCGGGTAGGTAGGAGACCACATAATTAAAACGTGACAAGAACAGAGCCCATCTGGCCTGACGTGGTGTCAATCTCTTGGCCTCAGAAAGGTAGGTCAGATTCTTGTGGTCCGTCAGGATGAGGACCGGAACCACCGAACCCTCGAGCAAGTGCCTCCATTCTTTAAGGGCCTGCACGATGGCCAATAACTCCCTGTCACCAATCTGATAGTTGCACTCCGCGGAAGACAGTTTCCGGGAGTAAAACCCACAAGGAAGCAGAGGACCCTCTGGTGTTCTACGCTGAGACAGAAGGGCGCCTACTCCCGTCTCAGACGCGTCCACCTCGAGGACAAAGGGCAACCCAGGGTTGGGATGCGACAGAATCGGAGCCGACACAAAGGCGGACTTTAGAGCCTCAAAAGCTCGGATGGCCTCGAGCGGCCAGACCTGGGAATTACTGCCCTTCCTGGTCAGATCCGTGAGAGGCTTGGCTAGCATGGAAAAGTCCCTGATGAACTTCCGATAATAATTGGCGAAGCCCAAAAAGCGCTGCAGGGAACGAAGACCACTGGGCTGGGGCCACTGTAAGACAGCCGAAACCTTCTCAGGATCCATGGAGAACCCCTCAGCGGAAATGATGTAACCTAAGAAGGTTACCTGGGATCGGTGAAATTCGCATTTCTCAAGCTTACCGAACAGCTTGTTCTCTCGTAACCGTTGCAACACTCGTCTGACATCCAGAATGTGGGCCTCCATGGATTCAGAATATACCAAGATGTCATCCAAATAGACCACCACACACTGCTGCAACAGGTCACGGAAAACATCGTTGATGAATTCCTGAAAGACTGCGGGCGCATTGCACAACCCAAAGGGCATAACCAAGGATTCATAATGACCGGTCCTGGTGTTAAACGCGGTCTTCCACTCATCGCCCGCCTTGATCCTTACCAGGTTATATGCCGCCCTCAGGTCGAGTTTGGTAAAGACCGTGGCCCCTTTAAGGCGATCGACCAAGATGGCCGCCAGCACATGTCAAACGAAGGAGAACAGCAAGAAGGTAAGACCATGACACCTTCTGATGCAACCCATTATCTTGTTGGCCTTGGCAGCAGCTGCCTGACACTGGTTTTTGCTGCTTAGTTTGCTGTTTATTAAAATTCCTAGATCCTTTTCCATGTCAGTGTTACCGAGTGTTTTACCATTTAGTATGTACGGGTGACTTGCATTTTTCCTTCCCATGTGCATAACTTTACATTTATCAGTGTTAAACCTCATCTGCCACTTATCTGCCCAAGCCTCCAATCTATCCAGATCCCTCTGTAGTAGTATACTGTCCTCATCAGTGTAAATTACTTTACACAGTTTAGTGTCATCTGCGAAAATTGATACTTTACTATGCAAGCCTTCTACAAGATCATTAATAAATATATTGAAGAGAATAGGGCCCAATACTGACCCCTGAGGTACTCCACTAGTGACAGTGACCCAATCTGAGTATGTACCGTTAATAACCACCCTCTGTTTTCTATCACTCAGCCAGTTACTTACCCACATACAGATGTTTTCTCCCAGTCCGAGCATTCTCATTTTATATACTAACCTTTTATGTGGTACAGTGTGAAATGCTTTGGAGAAGTCCAGATATACGACATCCATTGATTCGCCGCTGTCAAGTCTAGAACTTACCTCCTCATAGAAACTGATTAAATTAGTCTGACATGACCGATCCCTCACGAAGCCATGCTGATATGGCGTTATTTGCTTATTTCCGTTGAGATGCTCTAATATAGCATCTCTCAGAAAACCTTCAAACAGTTTACCCACAACAGATGTTAAACTTACCGGCCTATAGTTTCCAGGCTCTGTTTTTGGCCCCTTTTTGAATATTGGCACCACATATGCCACGCGCCAATCCTGTGGGACATTCCCTGTCAGTATAGAGTCTGCAAATATCAGAAATAAGGGTCTGGCTATGACATTACTTAATTCCTTTAGGATACGGGGTTGTATGTCATCCGGTCCTGGCGATTTGTCTATTTTAATCTTTTTAAGTCGCTGATGTACTTCTTCCTGGGTCAGACAGGACACTTTTAATGGGGAATTTATTTTTGCATTCTGCATGTCATCTGACAATTTATTTTCCTCAGTGAATACATTGGAGAAAAAAATACTTAACAGCTTTGCTTTCTCCTCGTCACTCTCTGCGACTCCCCCCTCATTACTCTTTAAAGGGCCAACACCTTCAGATTTATACTTTTTAACATTTATATAATTGAAGAACATTTTAGGGTTAGTTTTACTCTCTTTGGCAATTAATCTCTCGGTCTCTAGTTTGGCCGCTTTTATTTGTTTTTTACATGTTCTGTTTTTTTCCTTATAGTTTTTCAGTGCTTCCGTGCTACCCTCCTGTTTTAGTGTTTTATATGCTTTCTTTTTGTCATTTATTGCTTTCTTTACAGTTCTATTTATCCACATTGGTTTCTTTTTGTTCCTTAACCTTTTATTACCATACGGTATGTACCTCTCACAATGAGATTTTAGGATGTTTTTAAAGATATCCCATTTTGTGTCTGTATTTGTGAGGACTTTGTCCCAGTTAGTTTGGCCTATGGCCTCTCTTAGTTGGCTAAATTTAGCTTTTTTGAAGTTTGGTATTTTTGTTTCTCCCTGTAGAAACGCTCTTTTGAATGATAATTGGAAGGTTATTACTTTATGGTCACTATTTCCCAGGTGTCCCCCAACCTGCACGTCTGTTGTTCTGTCAGGTCTATTGGTTAATACTAAGTCCAGTATGGCCGTCCCTCTAGTCGGGTCCTGAACCAGTTGGGAGAGGTAATTGTCTTTGGTTATTGCCACGAACCTGTTTCCCTTATGAGATATACAAGTTTCAGTTTCCCAGTCTATATCTGGGTAGTTGAAGTCCCCCATAATAACCACCTCATTATGATTTGCCGCCTCGTCTATCTCGTTTAGTAGTAGATTTTCTGTGGACTCTGGTATATTAGGTGGTTTATAGTAAACTCCTATTAGTAATTTATTGTTGTTTTTAGCTCCATGTATCTCTACCCACAGTGACTCCACATGTTCATGTCCCTCACTTATATCTTCTCGGACTGTGGGCTTTAGACAGGACTTTATATAAAGGCAGACCCCTCCCCCTCTCCGGTTTTGACGATCCTTTCTAAACAGACTGTAACCTTGTACATTAACCGCCCAGTCATAGCTATCATCTAGCAATGTCTCAGTAATTCCCACAATGTCATAGTCCTCCTCACACATCACTAATTCCAGTTCACCAGTTTTATTAGTCAGGCTTCTGGCATTAGTATACATACATTTGAGAGGTTTATGTATATTTTTTACCCTACACCTTTTCTTTCTGAACTGTTCTAGTCCCTCCTTCCATTCCTCCCCCATTCTTATTACCTTGCCCCCAGTCTCTATCTGCACTATCTTCCCCTCCTATAACGTAATTACCCTCCCCCCCAGTCCCTAGTTTAAACACTCCTCCAACCTTCTAGCCATCTTTCTCCCTAGCACAGCTGCCCCTTCCCCATTGAGGTGCAGCCCGTCCCTACGATAGAGCCTGTAGCCGATAGAAAAATCGGCCCAGTTCTCCAGGAACCCAAACCCCTCCTTCCTACACCAGTTCTTGAGCCACTTGTTAATCTCCCTAATCCCCCATTGCCTTTCTTGTGTGGCTCGTGGTACATGCAGTATTTCAGAAAATACTACCTTTTTCTTTTTCTCAGGGGGCATGTCCTTTCAGTGAACAGGACAGATAAATTAGATAAAGAGAACACAGCAGGTGGAGCTATACAGATACATTTCATTGAATAACTCAGCAGCTATAATACATTTTTAATTACTTGCAATTATGGAAGTATTCAGATCCAGGTGCTGGTTTGAAAGCTGTAGAATATGTTTTTTTTGTGGGACAACCCCTTTAAAAGAAGTTATTTCCTATGCACAGAATACAGAATAACTGTTAGGACCAACTGCTGAGACCACCACAAATTCCGAGACCAAGGGTCGTGTTCCCTTGTCTGAATGGACTGACTGTTCAAGAATTCCAGCGGTCAGACCTCCACCGATCTAGTTATTCCCTAAAAAATGTTTTTACCAAAATACCCCTTTAAATACTGGAGTGAGTTTAATGCCATGCTATATACAATTACTTACGTAAAACTATGTCAATACCTAAATGGGTTTTCCAGAGGATAGGTCATCAGTATAAAAGTCTCAGAAAACCCCTTTAAAAAAGGCACCCAGTAGATATCAGATTTGTGCAATCAGAAGCTGGCCATACACCCCACATAGCCAATGGCCCACATCTGTACTTCCTGAATCTATTACTGTACAAACATGCATGCTCAGTTTAGAATGTATGTTTGTTTTTCAATAGGGGGGGGTAATAACCCACTTATCTACTGCAGAAAACTAATCCTTATTTGAGCTGACAGGGGGAGAGTTAGTGGACCACTATACACATTAGATAGTTGGATGTTGTTTATGTGATGTGTATGCTTCACAATTTGCAAAGAGTTGCCTTGCAGTCCTTACAACCCCTCTCTCCCAATCTTTGGCTTCATAAATGTCTGATCGATCCGGGTGCCACATAGATCTTTAGAACAGGGGTCCCCAATCTCTGTACTGTCTGAAGAAGCAGCCACTGGCCATCACCTACAGGCAGAGAAAGGGTAAAGAGGTAGCTGCGTTTGTGTGCTGCTGTCTTCACGCAGTACGTCAGAAGTCACAGAAAAAGCCAAGCAAGTGGCCACCTAGATCAGACCTTTAAGGCAAATCCTGTGTATTTTCTATAAATGTCAACAATTTGAGAAACTATATTTTAGATGTGAAAACATGAGGTCAAAAGACTGAATGAATTAGCACAGAATTTTGAACCAATTTTCATTAAACTGTAAGTAGTCTGTAGCAACACTTCTCACTAGATTGCATATAAAGTACCAGATTAATAATCCTTCAAATAATTTCTTGTGGGTTGTGATGACTCAGATTGGAGAACAAAGCTACACGGCAGTTTTTTCTTCTCTTTCTTCAAATGTACAACCTTAGAAAGGCCTCCTTCTAAAGTCATTACAGTGTGGGTTTATAGGGCTGCTGGGGAACAAGAGTGGTAAAAATCACCTTAAGGGTCCATTCACACGTCCGTTTTTTCTTTCCTGATCTGTTCCGTTTTTTGCGGAACAGATCTGGACCAGATCTGGACCCATTCATTTTCAATGGGTCCTGGAAAAAAAATCGGACAGCACAATGTGTGCTGTCCGTTTCCGTTGTTCCGTTCCGCATGTCCGTTTAAATATAAAACATGTCCTATTCTTTTCCGCAAAATTCGGATCCTGGTACAATACAAAGTCAATGGATCCGCAAAAAACGGAAGACATTCGGATGTCATTACGTATGTCATCCGTTTTATGCGGATTCCGTTCCTGGAAATTACATTAAAATATTTATTTACTTTATTTTTTCAAAGAAATCCAAACAACTTTATTTGCTTATTGAAATTTATACATGTTTCAGTTTTTTGCGGATCCGCAAAAAACGGATGACATACGGAAACATTTTCAGGAACAACGGATCCGCAAAAAAACGGACCGAAAATCGGGATATAGAAAAATACTGACGTGTGAATGTAGCCTAAAGGTAGAGTTGAGCGGACACCTGGATGTTCGGGTTCAACGGGTTCGGCCGAACTTCACAAAAAAGGTCGAGGTCAGGACCCGAACTTGACCCCGAACCCGAACCCTATTGAAGTCAATGGGGACTCAAACTTTGGAGCACTAAAATGGCTCTAAAAAAGTAATGAAAGGGGCTAGAGGGCTGCAAAAGGCAACAAAATGTTGTTAAGAGCATGGCAAGTGCTCTGCAAACAAATGTAGATAGGGAAATGACTTCAAATAACATAAAATACATTTAAAAAAAATTATAATCTTGATCTAGGAGGAGGAGGTCCATATAAAGTAGGAGGTTGAGGAAGCGGTGGATGTGGTGGTGTAGGTGGAAGCGGCGGTGGCGGAGGAGGAGGTAGCCAACACTGGTTTTTGGTTTTTATTTTATTATATTATTTTTTTTTGTTTAAATTTGGGTAGACCCCAAAACATTGGGAAATATAACCTGTAATAACCCCCTCCAGCCGTGCTAAACAAACGTTCAGACAATACACTGGCTGCAGGGCAGGCCAGCACCTCCAAGGCATAAAGGGCAAGCTCAGGCCATGTGCCCAATTTGGAGACGCAGAAGTTGAAGGGGGCAGACCCATCAGTCAGTACGTGTAGGCGTGTGCACACATACTGCTCCACCATGTCGCACGTCACCGTGACCTCCACGATCCAATTGGATATCTTCTCTATCAACTTTAGAAGTTCTTTTATGTGCCTACCATGGTGATCACGGGTAACGGGGAATCAGGGTTCCATGCCGGAGAGGGAGCATGAGAAAGGGATACCACATCCAATGTGGGACAAAAATGTGGGACAAATTATTGAAGCAGAAGCATCCAAGTAAAGGAGGGGACGCGTGGCAATTACCCACTCCCGACTCGGGGAGGTAGTGGCGACAAATAACAATACAGGACTCTTAAGATGTCCTGTTATTGGAATGAGTAATAAAAAATTTAAGGAAATGTCACTGCGGTAATTTGGATTAGGAAACGTTTTACTGGAGAGGCCCTGCTGCCGCTTTGTTAACTCTAGATAACTTCTGCCTGATCGCACGACCTCGTAACAGCCACGATCCAATTGGATATCTTCTCTATCAACTTTCGTTGTTCTTTTATGCGCCTACCATGGTGATCACGGGTAACAGGGAATGAGGAGAGGGAGTGTGAGAAAGGGATACCACATCCAAGGGAGGTCAATGGCTGAAATGTGAACGGGCGGAAATATTGGACAAGTTATTTAAGCGAAAGAGTCGAATGAAAGGAGGGAGCGCGTGCGTCAATTAAAGACGAATTTTTGAAATTTGAATCCCTGTCAACTATCCAGAGCAGGGGTTTTTCAACTACAAAAATGGGTTAATGTCACCCACCAATGGAACAGACGATTTTTTAAAATTTCGGTCCCTGTCAACTATGCAGAGCAGGGGTTTATTTACGGCAAAACTGGGTTCATGTCACCCACCAATGGAACAGACGATTTTACAAAAATTAGGTCCCTGTCACCTATGCAGAGCAGAGGTTTGTATACGACAAAAATGGTAAAATGTCACCTGAGAACGTAACAGACGCTTTTGCACCCTGCTCCCTTTTTTTCTGTGCTGGTGCCTCTGTGCGATCACCACCTCTTCCTCCAAACTGCACACGTCACTCGCATGACCTTGAAACCATGTGGGGTCTAGTACCTCATCATCCTCCACATCATCTTCCACCCAATCTTTACCTCTGCCCTCCTTGTCGGTCTGCAGACTGCAGAAAGCCGCAGCAGTTAGCACCTATGTTTCGTCATTATCAGAGATGTGCTGCGGTGGTCTTCCCATGTCCACATCCTGAAACATAAGTGTTTGGGCCTCAGTGCACTCAATCTCTTCCACTTCTGGGGCAGGGCTATGTGGATGGCCCACGGAAACCCTGCCAGCAGAGTCATCAAAAAGCATAAGAGACTGCTGCATGACTTGGGGCTCAGACTGCTTGCCTGATTTGCAAGGAGTGAGTTGAAAGACAGATGGCCATGGGCTGTAGGTGCCAACTCTGTTCTTTCAACAGGAGACTGGGTGGGAGACAATGTGAAGGAACTGGAGGCACTGTCAGCCACCCAATCTACTATCGCCTGTACTTGTTCTGGCCTCACCATTCGTACTGTCCTAAATGCAGTGTAGGCCGCAAATGTACTTTCTAGCGCAAAAGATGAGAATTTGTCACCCAAAAATGTAACAGACGCATTTGTGAAATGTATTTCCCTGTCCGCTATGTAGAGCAGGGGTATATCACATCCAAAAATTGGTGAATGTCACCCAACAATGTAACAGACGAATTAGTGAAATGTATTTCCCTGTCCACTATGTAGAGCAGGGGTATATCACAGCTAAAAATTGGTGAATGTCACCCAACAATGTAACAGACGAATTAGTGAAATGTATTTTCCTGTCCACAATGTAGAGCAAATTACATGATTTTCCTATTTCATGACGTAAAGTCATGATTTTATGAAGGACACGGAGGCGAGTATTGCTTTAACTCTCTCTTTACTCCTACCATAGCAGCAAAGAAAAAAACATAACATTGAGGGTACAGTTACCATGGCAACTAACCCCTCCCCTCAATCCCAGTGTATATAAGGTCTCTTCCCATTAAGCTCCTCCTCTTTCTTTGTGCACTGCCGTATTCGAACTGAGACCCACTGGAATATAAACATCTTGTAGACGAAACAACCGGAACGACTGGAGAACCTTCGACCGAAACTTTCACAACTGGAAACGAGAACAGGAAACCTGGACTTTAGAAGCAAAACACGCTGGAGTATTCCCTCCAAGGCCTGATATCTTCAACCTGCGGAGAAAAACGTTGGTAAGGAAAAAACCTTGAGAAGTCGAACAGGATAGATAATACATTTACAAATAACACTGTTACTGGTTAACAGGAATTCATAGTTAGCTGATGCATTACACAGATAATCCAACCAGGACAACCCGAGGGGGGGGCCAGTAAGAAGGGTGGGCAATACTCGCCTCCGTGTCCTTCATAAAATCATGACTTTACGTCATGAAATAGGAAAATCATGTAATTTTAAGTCAGGACACGGAGACTCCTATTGCAAGTTTAAAGTCGAGCCACCACAGAGGAAAAAGCGTGAGACGGTGGCCGAAAATAGAACTTCCGGAAGGTGGAGATCCTAGACCAATCTGCCAATCTCAATACGTCTTCCAAACGCGCTCCAGCGACTGTCATGGACGTGGCCGCCGCGCTCCAAACCGAGTGCGCGGTAAAAATAGAAGTATCAATCCCGGAGAGGGATAAGATCCACTTAACCCAACGTGAGAGCGTAACGCTGGCAACCAGGGTGAAAGGTCTGCGGAAGGAGATGAACAGGTGTGGATAAGCCGAAGAGCGCAAATCAAGCGTGCGTCATTCATATTCCTGCAGGCAAGCTACTGGACTCAACTGCGGTGAAGAGGGGAAAAACATATAAGACACCGAAAGGATGTTGGTTTTCGTACGCCTGGAGATGTTAAACGTAACACCCTCCGGAGTAAATGAACGGGCGTCGTGATCCAAGGCCCGCACATCCGACACTCTTTTACAAGAAATCAGGCAAAATAAGGTGGCCAGTTTCACGGATAATTGTCGCAACGACAACTGCCCGTTAGACGGCCAAGCAACAAAAAAGTTCAAAACCGTAGACACGTCCCAGGTTGCCGAGAAGCGAGGTCTCGGTGGCCGGGAAAGACGAGAGCCTCGGAGCAGTCTACAAACTAGAGGGTGTTGTCCCACTGGACATCCATCAAAACCACAATGTCTGGACAAAATTGCGGATCTGTAAAGATTAATAGTGCGGTACACTTTACCCTCCTCAAACAAGGAGGACAGAAAAAGCAAGACCGCATTTACAGGTGCCTCCACGGGATCCAGATGCCAAGTGAAGCACCAACAAGTCCAGGCATCCCAGGCTGCCCGATAGGCTCGTCTAGTTCCGGGAGCCCATGCACTCTCCAGTAAGAATCTAGTCGTCTCCAAAACGCCAGCGACCTCCCAGGGATCCCTGACACCCTGCACGCGAGGAGTTGTAAGACTCCTTCCCGAAGTAGCGGGTGAAGTTGACCCGCTGGCCCTCTGAGAAGGTAAGGGTGAGCGGGCAGGAGGGCCAGATCGTCGATGAGTAACTCTAACAGGTGGGGGAACCACAACTGGGTCTTCCAAAAAGGCAGAATCAGAACCAGTTTGGCTGATTGATGCCGAACTTGGAGTAAAACCCTCGGAATGAGCACGAACGGCGGGAACTCGTACATGAGGGACCCTGACCACTGCTGGAGGAAGGCGTCCACTGCCTCCGCCTCCGGGTCCGGCCGCCAGCTGAAAAACCTGGGTAGTTGTGCGTTCAATCACGACGCAAAGAGGTCGATGGAGAAAGGGCCCCATCGGGATGAAACGGCAGAGAAAACTGTCACATCTAATTTCCAGTCGCTGGAGTCGGACATGAAATGCGAACTCCAGTCTGCCCGAACATTGTGAAGGCCCGGGAGGTACTCTGCCACCACCATGATATTCCTGGTCAAACAATGATCCCAGAAATCTCTCGCCAAGTGTGTCAATACGGAGGAACGTGTGCCGCCCATGCAATTGACGTAACGGATCGCCGACACATTGTCCATACAGAGCCTGATACAGGTTCTGACCGTGCCATTGACGAAACTCCAGATCGCTAAAGATCCTGCCAGGAGCTCCAGGGCGTTGATGTGAAGCCGCAATTCGTCCAGAGACCAGGGGCCTCCGGTGGAGACGCCATTGCAATGAGCCCCCCAGCCATGAAGGCTGGCATCCGATTCTATAATGAGGTCCGGCTGGGGACCAAAGATCGCCCTGCCATTCCATACCGAGAGATTGTGGATCCACCACATTAATTCCTGTCTGGTCTCCCCGTCCAGAGCGAGCGTGTCGGCATAAGAGGCTCCCGCTAGTAGGTGCGCAATCTTGAGGCGCTGTAGCGCCCGGTAGTGGAGGGGGGCCGGAAAAATCGCTTGGATGGACGAAGCCAAGAGACCGATTATCCACGCCAGATGTCTCAGGGACACTTGAGGCAAGGTCAGGGAGTGTCTTTACTCCTTGCGAATAGCTCGCACCTTCGATTGCGGAAGACTGACTGTCTGAGCGACAGAATCTATGGTGAAACCCAGAAACTCCATG
Organism: Bufo bufo; assembly: GCF_905171765.1. Lineage (NCBI taxonomy): Eukaryota > Metazoa > Chordata > Amphibia > Anura > Bufonidae > Bufo > Bufo bufo. Next base: position 410,807,628 of record NC_053391.1, on the reverse strand, counting down.
GATGTGGAGGGGCTTAGACACAATTTTTCCTGATTGATTATGAAACCCAGATTAGAGATGAGCGCCATGGACATTTCTAAGTGTTCCTGGAGGACATTAGGGCTGTGAGCCATGAACAGAATATCGTCCAGGTAGATAATCAATCGCACTCCCCGGCTGCGAAGCCAAGCCACCACTGGACGCATCAGGGAGCGGAGGAGAGTCCGAAAGGGAGAGACGTGAAACGCCAAACCTGGTCGTTCCAGAGAAAACGTAGAAGATCCCTGGAGTAGGGAGCTACGGGGACCGTCAGATAAGCATTCTTGAGGTCCAGTTTGGCCATCCAGTCTCGCGGGAGAAGCATGTCCCTTAGGAGGTGGATTCCCTCCATTTTGAAATGGCGATACTAGACAAACGCGTTTAGAGATTTGAGATTGATTACGGGGCGCATATGGCCTCCTTTTTTCTGCACCAAAAATATGTTGCTGACGACCCCGGTGTGTCCTGTGGGGGCTAGTTCTATCGCCCCCTTCTGGAATAGGTCTGTTAGCTCGCTGTGGACGAGTGCCCGAGCTGGGCCGGACAACACCATAAGGTATGGGGGAGGTAGGCCCACTGGGTTGGCCACGAGATCTATCTCAAAACCTCTGACTGTGGACAAAATCCAGGGGTCGGAGATGATCCTTGCCCACGCATTCGAAAAATGACGGAGTCTGCCCCCAATGCAAATGACAAAAGAAAGTATAGGACTGCGACTTACCATATGGACGTCTGGCCGATAGATTTCCTCGAAACCCCCTGGATCAACCTGGTCCGTCACGGGACGGGAAAAATGTGGGTTGGTGGCGTTGATCCTGAAGTGATGCTCGATATGTATAGGAGCCTCTGCCCGAACCTCGGGTATGTATAGAGGACCGGCCGGACAGTCGGCCCCGAGAACTGCCGGCCCTGGCGGAGAAACGATTGGGAAACACCTTCCACATTGACGTCTGTGCCTTATCGAGGGCCGTAAAGGCCCCCACATGTTTGCCGAGCTCCTTAATGAACGAATCCCCAAATAGGAGCCCTTGGGCATCCTTGCCAGCTTCAGACAGCGCTTGATTGGCAAGTTTTGGCTCAATTTTCATTAAAATCGCTTTCCGCCTTTCTATGGTGAGCGACGTATTGATGTTACCGGCTATACATATAGCCCTCTGGATCTATCCCCTGAGCTCCTCAGGATCCACCTGCTTACCGACCGCTTTAGCGGATTCGACCATATCAAAATTTTTTGCAAGGGGGCCAGTTATATCCAGGAGCTTGTCCTGGCATGACCTCAGCGCGGAATCTAAACCCTTGCGAGGGTTAAAACCTGTTTTGGCCAAAAACTGGACCATTTTGTGGTCCACTACAGGTGTGTCGCATACCTTATGCGGGATAAGTTGCCGCGGCATTCAGCCCTCAGTTTGCTACGGGCATCTTTATTGAGGGAGTTGCGCATCATGGCCTCCATATATTGCGCCACATGTGTGGCCGGGAGCCATTCAGCGGACCGGGGGTGGTGTAACGAGTCCGGGTCAAACAGTGGCTCCCCTGCCGGATCCATAAGGGAAACGGCGTGCCCCGACGCTACATCAGGGTAGGCGCTAGTAGACGGCCGGCTCGGAGCAGGGTGGCCCTGAGTAATTGGATCCACCTCAATATTGGCCAAATCCTCCTCTGAACCATGCAGAGACTGCACTTGCGCCTCCTCCTCGGACTCCCTATCAGAGTCGGACTCAGGCTCGGGCTGTGACCACGCCGACTTCCACACACGTTCTGCCTGCCAAGACCAACACAACTGCACTTCAACCGGAGCAGCTATCTCGAGAAGTGTCTACTACAGCTCAGGAAACACCAAGTTCCCTTGAAATAAGGCCTGTAGAGTCTCAGCCGCTTCGTAGATCTGACAGGATTACAAGAGGACAACCACCTGCCCGCTATAGGGATTTCCTGCACCAGCAGCCGAGAAGACAACTTCCAGCCCTGCCGTTTCATTGTTGAGTGCATCCTTACATCGTCTGGAGTTCCAGAGTTTAAGAAAGAGACTGATCTACGTTTTATTATGTTTTATTTCCTTAAAGGACTTTTTAAGGGACTACTTACCTTACACCTGTTTTGCAACGTTCAAGCCTGCACCCGGAGATAGACTTTCACGCACCTGAGCCTCCGTAATATGCTATTTTGAAATTTACCTGTGCCCAGGGAACGGACTCATACCCTGTGAGCCTCCTGAGATGTTATTTTTGTTTTTCCTTTTTCCACCTCATTATGGACTATCCTGATTTTTCCATTACATCACCAGTCTTCGGAGGAAAAATTACTACCCTGTTGTCACCGTTTGTCACATTTCGTTGTTGCCTGAGATATGTTTGCCTAACCCATTTTACTTTCAGATACAAGGAGTACAAGAATGGGGTTATGGTGTTATTTCCTATGCATGCATGCTTTCCCTTCTCTTATATCTTACAGGAAGACACAACATCAAGTCAAAAATGTGTTGAGGTCGACTTATCTTTTACCATGGGGGTATGCAGCGTCCCACTCAGGACATGTGGGAACTGCAAAATTATTGTGTTGCATGTCATTTTGCATTGCTACACCTGTTGTATCCCTGTTCATAGGCTGGTCAAGTGTGCTTTATACATCCCACCACTAGATGGGGATAGCACCACTCTGGGATATCTCGCCCAGCTCAGGTCTTATCTGTGGTCAGTCTTCTGTTAGTTTTGAGAGTGTGCAGATCGAGCACAAAATTGCTCAGGTAAAAGTCTAGTCCAAGAAGGGACAAAGTCAAGAAAGGACTTTAAGACCAAAGGATAATAGCCACTAACCAGGCATCAAAGACCTTTGGGAATCCAGGTGAAGGATTCTTTAGCCACGGGCGACCTCACCAAACTACACTGGTTAAAAAGGGAACTGAAGCAAGTCACCTACCAGTAAGACCTATACAGAACCACAGCCTGAGTCAGAACCTAGCCAAAACCTATTAACAGTGGATCAACAGAATTCCTCTAAATACCAAGAGACTGTATTCTGTCTGGATGTATATGCTGCAACTAAAATCAGCTACAGTAAAAGTTGTGAGTTGTATCCTACCACTGTCTACCTCATTCTTCAATACCACCACTACAACTGGTTGTACCACCATAAACGGTACTGGCGTCACGACAAATACCACCAAGGGACCCAGCCGCCACAAGCACCCTAAACACCGCCGTCATCAAGGGCACCTCAACCTCCATCTAGGCTGGTGCTCCCCTACCACAGAGTGCGCCCCGGAGGATTTCGTGCTGTCTTCCTCATCACTGTGCTGCCGGCCCAGGGAGACTTTCTGCTAACCGTGAGTAAACCGATGATCTGTATTATTACTGCCCCTCATCGGCCCTCCATGCACCTCACGTGTCGCCCCTGCGGTTCTGGCACGCCACACACTGACTAATATAGATGTTGTATATTGCCAAAAACGTGTTTTTTTGGTAACAGAATATGAAAGCTGTATATATTAAACTTGAATTTAACACTTGCAGATCTGGAAAATAGTGTTTTTTTGGCAAAAAAGTGTTTTTAAAAACCCAGAAAATGATGGCTGTATTTCTAGCTTAAATTGCACACTGACTAAGCCTGCAAATGCACTAGATGTTGTAAATTGCCCAAAAAAATGATTTTCAATGTCCCAAAAGCTCAGATGCAGTGCTAGTGCACTGAGCTTGCATAAAATGGCTGCCGCCGCCGCCACCCACCTAACTGACTTATAAAAAATAATAATTTCGGTCACTGGGCTCAGGGCAGGATAAAAAAAATTGTGCCCTGCACCCACAAAACGCAATGTATGTAGATCGCTGAGTTAGATTCAGGTTTTAAGCAAAGATTCATTCCTATTCTCTCCCTGAAATCACCAGCAGCATCCTCTTCCTACACTTGTAACAGCAGAGTGACGTGCAGCGATACGTGACTCAAGCTTATATAGAGGCTGGGTCACATGCTACACTGGCCAATCACAGCCATGCCATTAGTAGGCATGGCTGTGATAGCTTCTAAGGTCAGACAGTTAAACGCTTGTTGATTGGCTGCTCTGCAGCCTTTCAAAAAGCACCAAGAAAGTGCCGAACACCGAACCCAAACTTTTACTGAAATGTTCGGGTTCGGGTCCAGGGTCCAAAAATCCTAAAGTTCGGTACGAACCCGAACTTTACAGTTCGGGTTTGCTCGACCATAGTTTTTAATCGATACCAGATTTTGGAGATGACCAAATTCCCTATTTTGGAGATGACCGAAACGCGTTTGGTAGCACCGTCCCCCGAACTTGAGCAAGGAGGACTTCGATTTACAGAAATTGGATTTTATATCTTCTTTTACACCACAGCATCGCTACGCGAATTTCTACTAAGGAAATAATACAGGGTTACCACAAACTACAAGCCGTAAGCCGTGAAAGATTGAACCACCCGCCCGCCCATGTGAGGACGTCATCAGTCTCAAGGTCTAACCGACATCGATACATGTCTGAGAATTAGTGTGGTATAATCGAAGGGTGAAATCACGGACACGTAAGTGTATTTATTAGCATTACAACACTAATGTCTCAGGACTAACGGCATACATACGGCATTTCAATATCCCTGTAAGATCGCTGTGGTTGCAATTTACTTTGGACACGATTCTTTTGGGCCTGTGTAGCGGGACGCCGCACACTTGCTATGAGTTTGGTCCTCAAATCATAAGAAGAGAGACTATTTGTAACAATATTTTAGCTCAGGACGATTTTCCCAACAATATTTTATGATTTTTATCGTATGGTATCGATTTTTATAGATTGACATTGATTTTATTGTATGGAGTTTTATTTCTTTTTCTTGTTTATTGCACATTAAATTATATTGTTTGGTTCCAAGTATAAGTGAGTGCCCAGCTTTCTGTATACCATTATTGTTTTTTCAGTATAGCGGGTGAGTCTATATCAGCTGTGAGCACCACTGCCCTATGGTCTGACACTTTTGTGCAGCCTCACTACACTTTATATCCAAAGGCCGCAAATGTAGTTTCTGGCTCAAAAGGGTGTTTTTTTCAAACCACAATATAACAGCAGTATTTAACAGTTGTATTGGACTGTCAGAAATGCAGCAAAGGCCGAAAATGTAGTATCTAGCACAAAAAGGGTGTTTTTTTTCAAACAAAAATATAACAGCAGTATTTAACGGTTGTATTGGACTGCCAGAAATGCAGCAAAGGCCGCAAATGTAGTATCTAGCACAAAAAAGGGTGTTTTTTTCAAACTACAATATAACAGCAGTATCTAACGCTTGTATTGGACTGTCAGAAATGCAGCAAAGGCCACAAATGTACTATCTAGCACTAAAAGGGTATTTTTTTCAAACCACAATATAACAGCAGTATTTAACGGTTGTATTGGATTGTCAGAAATGCAGCAAAGGCAGCAAAGGTACTTTATGGGGAAAAAAATAAGATTTTCTCACCCACAGTGAAACATGGATTTACTGATTTTATTTCACTATCAGATTTGCAGTGCAGGCCGCAAAGGTATTTTATGGGAAAAAAAATAAGATTTTTTTCACCCACAATTAAACAGATGGATTTCACAGAATCCAGGGTGCAAATGTACTTTTTAGCAAAAAAAAAAATTATTTGTCCCCCTAGAATCTAACAGATGGATTTACTGAATTGTGATTACACTCACATATGCAGCACAGGGGTACTTTACAGAAAATTTATATGTCACCTCCTGGGTCCCTGAACTCACAGACGGATTACTTATATTATTTAACCTTCCCCTGGCACATATGCAGTGCAGGTGCACTTAAAAAATGGGTATATGTTGCCCACTGAACTAAAAGAACAGGATTAAATTATTGTCCCTGGCACATATGCAGTGCTGGTGCACTGAACTTGCACAAAATGGCCGCCGACGCCCACATAACTAACAGACGGATAAAACGTATTTTTCTGTGTCACTGGGGTCAGGGCAGGGTACAAAGATTTTGCATTGCACCCACACAAAAAAATCGCGAGAGTTAACAACAAGTTCTGATATCAGATTCTTTCCTATTCTCTCCCTCACAGCAGCAGCATCCTCTCCCTACACTAGTAAGAGCAGAGTGACGTGTGGCGCTACGTGACTCCAGCTTATATAGAGGCTGGGTCACATGCTGCACTGGCCAATCACAAGGGTGTAGTAGGCATGGCTGTGATGGCTTCTAAGAGCACACAAGTTAAACGCTTGTTGATTGGCTGCCCTGCAGCCTTTCAAAAAGCATCATTAATTTGCCGAAACACCGAACTCGAACCCAAACTTTTACTGAAATGTTCGAGTTCGGGGTCAAAAAATCGTAAAGTTCGGTACGAACCAGAACTTTACAGTTCAGGTTCGCTCAACACTACTTAAAGGTGCTGCCACTGAATGGCCCAGATTTACTAACTGTAAGGATGGCATAAATGTAAACAAGCTGTCTAGACCTGCACCAGATTTATCACAGTGGCTCAGGCTGGATGCAGAGAGAGACACTTTTCTCTACCAACTATTGGTTGGCCAGAATCATGGAGCATCTTAGGCCCCATCCCCTTGTCGTGCATATCAGAATAAGACCTCATGCACACGGCCATTGTGAACCGTTCCGTGCATTGGAGACCGCAATTTGCGGTCCCTAATGCACGGGTAACGGCAGACTAACACTCCAGTCACTGAAGAGGATAGCAAGTAAGATCATGATAGATATCCTAAAACACCCGTTAAGTAGCTCACTAGGGACGCTCAGTAGAAACCCTGATTGCACCATGAAGGGTCAACCATGGGCTACATACACCAGATTTGTCTATCCAAGGGCCCCAGATGTTGTCAAACTTAGAGAGGCAGTTACGCTTCATATATATCCCCCTTTCCAGCCGTATAACCACGTTCATCCTAGCAATAAATTCAGAGATGCTCGGGGGAAGTGGCTGTATCCACTTAGCAGCCAGAGTTTTACGTGCTTAATACAAAAGTCTATTAATACCAATCGTAATATATGGTTGCAGATCATCAGAATCAAATATCCCAAGTAGGCACAATCTGGGATCCAGTGCATAAGTAGCACTATAAATTTTACTAGGAACTTTTACTGATTTGGGTCGAAATGTAGGGCTAATGCTGGTTGCTATCATGTACAATATGGGACCGTGTGCTCCGGGGGGGTCCTCCTGCAGAGATCCTTATTTTGAGAAACCAATATGAGAGTGGCCACATGGAATGTTAAAGGCCTCCGCTCCCCTGCTAAACGTATGGCAGTGCTCCGCCACCTTAGAAAACTGAGAGTGGACATCGCGTTTCTGCAGGAGACCCACTTGGAGGAAGCGGATTTTGATAGGATGCGTAAATTATGGGTGGGTAAGGTAGTGGGATCGCCTTCAACAGGCAAAAAGGCGGGAACTATTGTTCTTTTTCGTAAACGCTTGCGTTTTGAGGTGTTATCTACGACAACGGATACACTGGGGAGATGGATGCGTTTGAGTTTAAATTCACCAGTGGGTCAGTTGGTGGTCCATAATGTTTACGCCCCTAATACTTCCCAGGCAACTTTTTACGAGGCCCTAGAGAGGGATATTCTCTTAGAGGATTCGCAGCTATTGTTGGTGGCGGGTGACTTCAATAGGGTACATAGTGAACAGGAAGACAGGAAAAGGGGGGTACTGATGAACGCCATTAGGCGACAGAGAAGTCAGGCGCTGCTCCCGTTAATGCAAAATACGGGACTGCAAGATGCATGGCGGTACCACCACCCGGAGGACCGCGAATATACCCATTTCTCTCATGCCCAGGGGTCATGGTCCAGGATTGATTATCTTTTAACGTCACCGAATTTGCTATCTAGAGTGAAAACGGTTGAAATTGCCGATCTGTTAATCTCGGACCATGCCCCAGTGGTTTTGGAGGTTATGGACACGGTCCCTAGGGGACAAGATTTTACCTGGAGGATGCCACAGCATCTGTTAAAAGACAAGGAGTTCACTGACAAATTAAAAGGATGGTGGTGGGAGTATGAGCAGGATAATGCAGAACATGTTACAAATCAGGGCTTATTCTGGGATGCGGCTAAGGCGGTACTGAGAGGCCGGATAATGTCACACACAATAGGGAAGAAACGTGAGGCGAGGGTAAAATATGACCAGGCTACGATGGAAGTAAGGGAAGCATATACTAGATTCTTGCAAAATCCCACAGACCCCAATAAGCTGGCCTGGGTGACGGCTAAACACAATTTTGATTATTGCCAAGAAATACAAGAAAAATGGTTTGGGGACTACCAAAGGGTGAAATTCTTCAGCTTCGGTAATAAGGCGGGCCGATTATTAGCTAATTTAACGCGTCCCTTTGCCACACAATCTATGCTGCACCCCCTAAAGGATAGAGCAGGAAAGTTATGCACCCAGCCAAAAGAGATGGTGGATATCTTGGGAGATTTTTACCAGAACCTATATACTAGTGATCCATTTGATCCAGTGAAAGCAAGGGGAATTCTAGATAAAGTAGACCTACCACGATTGTCGGAGGAACGGTTAGAGGCCCTAAATGGGGAAATAAAGGAAGAGGAAGTCGGGGCGACAATAAAAACCCTCTCAAACTGCAAGGCACCGGGTCCAGATGGGTTCCCCGCAGAATTTTATAAATCGATGAACCAAGAATTAGTCTCAACTCTGACTAGACTGTTTAATAGCATTATGCTAGGGGGGACTCTGCCTGAAACGGGAAAGATGGCCTATATTAAAGTTCTCCCGAAACCAGGGAGGGACCTGACTCAGCCAAATGCGTATAGGCCTATCTCTTTAATTAATCAGGATGTTAAGATCCTATCCAAACTCTTAGCAAATAGGTTGGCGAATTGCGTACCCGAACTGATTGGCCCTCACCAAGTGGGGTTCATGAAAGGCAGATCAGCGGTTACAAATATCCGCAAAGTCCTAGCCAGTCTACATAAATGTAGGGAGGTAGAAACTGAGCCATGTCCAGCGTTGCTTACAATTGACGCCGAAAAGGCTTTTGATAATGTCAACTGGCAATGGCTGGACATGGTGTTAGACAGGTTCAATGTTAAGGGTCATATTAGAAATTATCTTAGGGCACTGTATGAGAATCCCCAGGCGAGAATAAGCGTACCAGGCTTTCTATCCAAGCCTATTGTACTGGGCAAGGGAACGCGGCAAGGTTGCCCTTTATCCCCGTTACTCTTTAACCTGGCAATGGAACCCTTGGCAAGGGGACTTATTCACTCCGAGGTATTTGAGGGGATTAAAATAGGGAGTAACGAGCTAAAAGTTAGTTGTTTTGCGGATGATATCCTGCTGTATCTGGGGGCTCCAGAAGCCCAATTGGGTAAGGTGTTGGAGGCACTAAGCGATTATGGGAAGGTGACAGGTTATAGGGTCAATGTAGACAAGAGTCAACTACTGTCTTTAGGACGAAAACCGCAGCCGGGGGCCCGTACGATGCATGGGGTTGAGGTTCGGAAAGACTACATAACTTACCTGGGCATTAAGATAGGTCGCACCCCGAGCTCGCTGTATACACTAAATTATCCCCCTCTTTTCTCAAAGATAGAATCTGAGTTGGAAAAATGGAAGGACTTGCCCTTGTCCCTGTGTGGTAGAGCCCACTTAGTCAAAATGATGAGTTTCCCGAAACTACTGTACCCACTTCAAATGATTCCTCTGTTGCTGAAACATGCAGATGTGGTGAGGATGCAACGAGCGTTTAATCGCTTCCTATGGAAAACTAAACGACCGCGTATTGCCTATGCCAAGCTGACAATGTTAAAGTACGAAGGGGGGTTACAACTTCCCAATATCCGTCATTATAATCTGGCGGCGTTATTTAGACACGCACGGGACTGGGTATGGGATACCGGATTCTACTCGGCGACTTTGCTTGAGAAAGAATTAGCAGGAGGGGAGAATTTAGAGGCCCTACTACATTCCAGGCTAAGGGACATCCCAGCATCAATTAGGCAGGCCGTCTTATTAAGGGACACCATAGTGGCATGGAAGGCTATTAGAAAGATCTATGGGCTCCCTTACTACATTTCTCCTAGGATGCCGCTGTGGACACTCCCGGCTTTTCCCCAAGGTAGGGAGAATATCTTATTTCAGGGATGGAGGGACAAAAGCATCACCAGACTTAGTGATCTACTGCTGGATAACACGGTCCAATGGCTATCATGGGAAGAGTTTAAAAGGAAATATGACATGCAAGACGCACACTATCTCCCCTATCAGCAGATCAAAAGTTATTGTAAAGCACAGGCGAGCTCTCTAGGAGACTTGGAGAATCTGGCATGGTTTGCAGCTTTGCTGGGCAGAGGTGGTTCCCACATGTCTTTGTCAGAACTGCACAATAGGATTCATAATATCCAAACGATAGGTTTGGTGAAAGGGGCATACAAGCCCTGGGAAAGAGAGCTGCAAGACCAGAACATTGCTAAAAAAATGAGAGTGGGTCTTGACTTGGTAAGGCGGGCCACATATAATGAACAGTGGAGAGAAACGCAACTAAGACGAGATTAAGGAGCTTATGGACCCGTTCAGGTTGACGAAATGGTACCTGGAAGAGCAACTGGCTAATAGACTAGGGAAATTGGAAACATCATTTGGATGGAGGGAGCTTCCGCTGTAAGATAGGATAGGTATACGCATGTAAGGCAAACAGAAAGCATTAGTGTCTCAAATCAGTGTTCCTGGTTGGGGGGGTTTTGGGGGGGGAGGGAGGTGGGTTGATGAGGGGAGGGCAGAAAAATAAAAAATGATGTGGAAAGATGGATTTGAGAGATGATCAAAGATATGTATTACCTAGCGAAATTGTCATTAATCTCTGTGTGGTACTAATATATGTATTGTATGTAATCTTCCACTTCAATAAAAAGATGTTTTAAAAAAAAAAAAGAGAGTCAGATCTTTATTTCCCATACTGTATTAATTTTCAAGATCTTGATAGGTTATTATATCCCCCTCTCTCCATATCTGACCCAATTTAAATATTCCATATTTCCACCAGATCATTTATTCAATTAATTTTAGTTCCTTTAAGTGAATATTGTCCCATAACAAGGTATCTGAATGTATTTCCTTTTGAGAGCACAGTTTTTTTTATCATGTTCCAAGATTTATTCCATAGGTCAAATATAGATATTTTATCAGTTTGTTGATTTCACAATATATCTGCTTCTACTAATTGGAAAATATTACATTTTTCAAACTTTTTATTAATCTGGGTCACCATATTCTTATACCTGCTTGTCTTACTCCACATTAGCATATTTCTAATCTGTCCAGCAACAAAATAGAGTTCCAAATCTGTAACTGATAGTCCACCCTTTCTCTCATGGATATATAATATCTGTGCTCTTATCCTCGGTTTTTTACCTCGCCAAATCAAGTCTGTTATTAGAGTGTCTATTGTTTTAAAGATTCTTCTGGAGATTATTATCGGTGTATTCCAAAAGAAGTAATTTAAATGGGTAATATAGACATTTTAACCAGTGAGATACGCCCTGCCATCGAAATATGTATTTTTTTCAAAACTTCTATTTTCTTTCGCAACTCCTGTAATTTAGGGAGCACATTCAACTGTATATAATCCTCGGGACTAGTTGTTATCTGAATACCTAGATATTTAACAATTCTCGACTCTCTTTAACTTCTAATAATCCTGATAAGAAACCATTCAGAGGATCAATCGGGATGCAGGCCGACTTGGGCCAGTTTATATTCAGTCCAGAATATTTACTATAATCTTCAAATACCCCAAATATCTTCATAAGTGAACCATGAGTTCCCACAAACAGCATAATATCATCTGCATACAGAGAAATTTTTTCTTCATAAGCCCCAAATCTAAAGCCTACAATTTGTTTATCTTGTCTAATTATATCAGCTAGTGGTTCCATAGCTATAGCAAATAGCAACGGAGATAAGGGGCAGCCCTGCCTAACCCCCCTACCAATAGATATTTTATACGAATATTCGCCATTCATTATTACCCTTGCAGAAACTTCAACGTACAATAATTTAACCCAAGCTATAAAATTATCTCCGAATCCCATTCTCTCCAATGTAGCAAATAAGAAAGGCCATTCAATGGTGTCGAAAGCCTTTGCTGCGTCTATGGTTACAATCATACGTTCACCGCAGTTCAAAGGTTCCAACTGGGTATTCATAAAGTATCTAATTATATTGTCGGTTGTAGTTTTCCCTGCCATATTCCCCGACTAATCCTCATGAATAATCCCGGAAACCACTCTCCCTAATCTTTTTGCCAGGATCCTTGCCAGTATTTTATTGTCCGTGTTTATTAATGAAATAGGACGATAAGAGTCCGGGAATGCTGGGTCTTTCCCTGGTTTTAATATAAGCATTATTAGGGCTTCCCTCACAGAATCCGGAAGTTTTCCTGATTCCCTTGAGGATAACCACATTTTAAGCAATTTTAAAGTTAATACTTCTTTATATTGAGCATAAACTTCAATTTCCTCCACTTCTGTAATATCTAAAGGATTCTCTAGGGTTTCTCTTTGAACCTCAGTTAGCTTGGTAATACTAATTTCCTCAAGGAACTGTTTAATTCCATTGCGCTCTTATTTATCTTGCTATTATATGTATTTTCAAAATATTCCTTAAGTACCACCTTTGTGGCCAGAATTGTCTACCAGGCAATGTATATAATTATAATTTTTTATCTGAGTTGCCGCTAAAGCGGCCAATTTTTTACCGGGTATATGAAAGCAGATATAGTTGTCTCTTATATAGTTCTCTTTATGTTGTTCCGCCATTAAAAGTAGGTCACGTTCCAATTTCGTGGCTTTATCTGTCCATACTTTATAATTCTGTACAATAGGGTTTTCAACATATTTTTTTCAAGTTTTTTTCTAATTCCTTTCCTATACATTATATACATACAGTATATTTAGTGATAATCCCCCTTATATATGCCTTTGCGGCCTCCCATAACATATAATTTTTAGATGAACCCTCATTTATCTCAAAATATTCCGTAATCTCTTGCAATATCTTATTGTGAGTGCCCATTATATTATTCCATCCTATATTTACCTTCATCCTTGTGTTTCTTATTTTTTTTGTGTTTTTTATATTTATGATAATTGTGTTATGATCCGATATCCCCCGCCGTCCATACTTAATCTGTTCAATGTCCTGTGCACCTTTATTATCCATGAAAACCAAATCCATTCGTGACAAACTCCCATGAGTTTTGGAGTAACAAGAATATATTTTTAAGTTTGGATTTCTTACCCTCCACATATCAAGCCAACCTAATTCTGTTGTAATATCTTTTAATTTCGACCCTGTATTAATTACTCAAAGATTATTTTGTCTACATCTGTCTATTTGAGGATCCATTACATTATTAAAATCTCCCATTGCTAACAATGGCTTATCACCTGCCTTAAAGAGGACCTTTCACCTGTATAAACTATGTGAACCGAGTATGCTGCCATATAGAGCGGCGCCCGGGGATCTCACTGCACTTACTATTATCCCCGGGCGCCGCTCCGTTCTCCCGTTATAGGCTCCGGTACCTTTGCTTTTTAAGTTATAGTAGGCGGGTCTTCCCTTGTCCTGTGGGCGTCTCCTTCTCCTAGGCTGCAGCGCTGGCCAATCGCAGCGCACAGCTCACAGCCTGGGAGAAAAAAACCTCCCAGGCTGTGAGCTGTGCGCTGCGATTGGCCAGCGCTGCAGCCTAGGAGAAGGAGACGCCCACAGGACAAGGGAAGACCCGCCTACTATAACTTAAAAAGCAAAGGTACCGGAGCCTATAACGGGAGAACGGAGCGGCGCCCGGGGATAATAGTAAGTGCAGTGAGATCCCCGGGTGCCGCTCTATATGGCAGCATACTCGGTTCACATAGTTTATACAGGTGAAAGGTCCTCTTTAAGCACAAACTCATTTATTTTTAATAAGACCTCTGGTCTAAAGGGAGGCAGTATATATACATTTGCTATAATCCATGCTCTACCTTCTATTATACAATACATAAGAACATATCGGCCTTCCTTATCAATAGCTGTATTAACTATTATAATATCTATATTTCGATGAATTAATATACTCACCCCTCTTGCATATGATGAAAACACTGAATAAAAAGCGTGCTGTATCCATGACCTATTCACCCCTACTATCGTCTCACTTGTCAGATGTGTCTCTTGTAAACAGACTATGGCGGGGAGAAACCTTTGGATTGCATCAAAGACTGCTACTCTCTTAGTTCCCCTACTCAATCCCCTAATATTCCATGAAATTACTCTCATGCACTCTCCTCAAGAAAAATATATTGCTAGCTGTCCTTTCTTTAAAAGTGCAAAAATATGAGCCCAGGAAAGAGGAGGGGGAGGAGCAACCGTGGGAAACAGAGTGCAGGGAGAAAAAAAATCAAAATTCTCATTAGTTTAATAATTGAGAGGGATTTTAGGGGGTCAGGAATGTTTCTCTCCAGGATCGAGAGAGGAGGGCAATGTCCCATTACCCAGTTTATCAGTTCCCCACTCGTCCCCACCGTTCCCTGTGCACCCCAACTTTTGAAATGTTGCAACTGAGCCTCCAGGAAATAAAGGAAGGGGTTAGGCAACGCCAAACCGCCCATTTCTTTATCCAGTTGTAAGGTTTCATACCGGATTCTACTATATTTATTCTTTCCCCATATCAATAAGCGAAAAATCTGTTGGATCTTATAAAAAAATAGTGCATGGGTATCCAGACCGGTGAGTTATGCAGGATATACAATAACTGCGGCATTAAAATCATTTTAAGAAGGTTCCCTCTACCTATCACAGAAAGTGGAAGCTTATGCCAAGCATTCGTCTTCAATTGAAACCTCGCCAGCAACAGTTGCAGATTGTCCGTGATAAACACATGGGGGTTAGCCGAAACATTAATGCCCAAATATTTGAAGGAGGAGACTACTTTTAAATTAATATGATCCAAGCTAAGAGATTGCAGAAGGGGGGATAGTGGAAGGATAACATACTTGTTCCAGTTAATGTATAAGCCAGAGTGTCTCCCAAAGTCTGAAATTAATGAAATAATGGGGTCAATGGATGAAGCCAAATCACCCACATATAGTAACATATCATCCGCGTATAGCGAAACACTTTCCTCCACATCGCCTCTTCCCAAGCCTCGAATCATAGGGGTAGAGCGTAATATACAGGCCAAGGGGTTCTATAGCAATGGCAAATAAAAGGGGCGACAAGGGACAACCCTGTCTAGTGCCCCTCTCCAATGCCATCGCCGGGTCAGTTTCCCATTTATTCTAAGTCTAGCTCTCGGCTGAGTATAGAGCAATTTTACCCAATTAATAAACCCAGGACCAAACCCCAGCTTCAACATAACCGCCCATAAGTAGTTCCACTCGACGCTGTCAAAAGCTTTGGCAGCGTCGAGCAAAACCACCAAAGGACATCTCGCCTCCCCGAGATTTTCCAACTGAAGGTTGAGGAATAGCCGTCTAAGGTTTATGGATGTGGACTTACCGGGCATAAAGCCACACTGGTCCTCATGAATAACATGGGTTATAACAGTGAAAAGTCTATTAGTTAGTACTTTAGCCAATAACTTAATGTCCACCGTTAAGAGCGAAAGAGGCCTATAGGAATCCACCACCAGTAGGGTCCTTGCCTGGTTTGGGGAGTACCACTACCAAGGCCTCTCTCATAGAGCTCGGCAAGATACCTGCCCTAGAGGAGTCATTAAAAACAGTTAGAAGGTGCGGAAGCAAGACCTCCTGATGTTTTTTATGAAATTCCCCCGGCAGACCGTCCCCACCAGGCGCTCTAGAATCTATCTTTTTACCACTGCACCATCATAAAGCATCTATTTCTTATCCCCACACCATCACACTTTACATATCCTTTATTCCTTCCATTCATAATGCACCATATGATTTCTCCTCACTTTTCTTATCTTGCTCTTTTCTTATCCTTCCTAGTATGTATTACCCACTTTTAAGACATGATTTTAAATCAAACTCACATTAAGTCCCCCTGGTTGTAGAGAATTAATTTCATAGATCCACCTCGCTTCACACTTGTCAATTTTTTCTGAAAAATCTCCTCCCCTCCAGTTCCCCTTCACTAGTTCAATGCCGGCAAATATTAATCCTTTCGGGTTTTTATGGCGGATGTTCTTAAAATGCAAAGAGACCCCATGTGTCTCCAACCATTTTTTGATATTTCTAATATGCTCCTGCATACAAATTTTTAACTTTCTTATGGTACGCCCAATATACTGGAGGCCACACGGACACTCCAGCATATATACCACGCCGGTATTCTCACAAGTGATTTCCCCCTTGATTTTCAGATCTTTATTTCCATTATTGGAATGGATCTCTGTGATTTTTGTTTTCTATCTTTCCTCTCCCTATTCTTACAAGCTGCACAGAAACCGCACCATGTGAATTGATCTTTCTTTCTCTTTCCTTCCTTTTCTTCTGAGATCGCACTGCGAACTAAATGGTTACGGCTATTCGTAGCCTTCTTAAATATAATCTTTGGACAATCTGGGATCTCTTTGCCTATCACTGGGTCATTTTTTAGTGTGGCTCAGTTCTTTTTCAGAAAACATTTACAAGTGTGAAGTGAGGTGGATCTATGAAATGAATACCCTACAACCAGGGGGACTTAATGTGGAGTTTGATTTAAAAGCATGTCTTAAAAGTGGGTGGTACATACTAAGAAGGATAAGAAAAAAGCAAGATAAGAAAACTGAGGAGAAATCATATGGTGCATTATGAAATGGAAGGAATGAAGGATATGTAAAGTGTGATGATGTGGTGGTAAGAGATAGATGCTTTATGATGGTGCAATGGTAAAAAGATAGATTCTTGATTGTCTGTTGTAAATAAGAATGTTGGATAAGAGACTTGGATATCTGCGAACTATGTGACTGATTTTTGCCTAGATTATTCACAGGTGAAGTAGGGGGGAGGGTGCAGCTGAGGATAAAAGGACTTGTGAGAAGGTTTTGGATGTACGCCCCTGACGAAGCCAAAGGAGCGAAACCCGGATCGGGCTGTAACAGGACGCGGGAGTTTTATCTATTTATATTTTTTGCGATTTTATAAGGAATTTTGTGAGTATAATAAATCCATTTATATTTACCTGTGACTTACAGTACTTTACTATGGCGAGGAATTTCTGCCAGTTGTAGGATTACCATCGCAGCGAGGATACAAAAAAGAGAAAGGACTACAGACTTGCATTCACCTGATGTGCTTCTAACCTGCTTGTGTTTGATGTTCTAATGTAGAGGTCATCTGTGAGACCCGACTCCACTGTGGGAAGTGAGAGATTAAATCCCTGGGATAAGTTGTGTGGAAGGAAAAAGACGCGCGGCTTCAATTAATCTGTCTACATTTACTTTGTGTGAATTGAACCCACAACACACTTGAGACACGACCAATCATCATTATTAATGGACTGGAAACTTTCTATTGTATTTAAAGGTTTGGTGGGATTACTAGTTACGTTATATGATGGATATTTCTGATATTTTAGGGCTAACTTAGTATCTGATATTGAGTCTACCTTTTCAACTAAAGAAAAGGAGAAAGTAGTCTTATTGGATGACATGTTTGTTGAGTTAGAGAGAGATTTAATGAAAGAAATCAGAACTACCTGGGATATTTTGTCTTTAGAGAAATTTTTCTCTGAAGGATTGAGATGGCAGCTACCTCTGAATTCAGATGAGCTGGAAGATCAGAATGAATGAGAAAGATTAATGAATGACTGTGGTTTGAAAGTAGTAGAATGGATTACTTAAACCTTATAAAGATCAAAAAGAATACATGGAGCTAGGTAATAAATGCCAAATGAATTTGGTAGCAGTGGAGAAAGAAATAAAAAACAAAAAACAGGAAGGCATGTGATGATTATGAAAATGATAAGATTTAGAAATGGAAAAATAAAAAGGAAGGCGCACAACTTATAAAAAAAGAAGAAAGGGATAGTGTAAATACAGGAATATACACACAGAGTGGTAAAGTCGGGGATTTTAAAAAACTTGGTGTATGTGAAATACAGGATGTCCAATTCCTGTAATGCTATTGGAGGTACAAATAAATGGACTCACTATAACGGAAATATGGATGGTCAACCATATAGAACATGGAGGGAACCCTATCAGATCTATCAGAATACAGGTTATATACCATACAATGGGGGAGGAAGGCATTATAGATCAGGTTATAATCATCCCCAACTAGGGATGAATAGACCACCATACAGACCACCCTATCATCAATATGGAAATAATTATCAAAGACAGCACTACAATGGAAGATATAGTGAAGGGAGAAGAAATTACCAACAGAGATACCAAAACAAGAGATATGATCAAAAGGACACCAACATAGAGATACAGATGCAAATAGAAGCACCAATTAATGAACAAAATTTTCCCCACCCAGATGACAAAGGGGGTCCAAAGAGAAGAGAGAGAAGATTGAGTACAGAGAGAGGACAGAACAGGGGAGAGTGTAATTCAACAGGGAACCCCACAAAAAAGATGCCTCTTAGAGGAAAGAGAAGGGGTAAAAAACACAGGACCAAACCCGAAAAAAAGCAAACTGTGAAAATAGGAGGATTTAACCTTAGTAGCCATACCTTGTCTGAACAAGCATTTATAGACATTCATAAATACATTAGAAAATTAAATGTGGCGAAATATTATATTAATAACCAATCTGGGATACTGAGGAATGCACAACAGGAAGGAGACATAATTAATAAGCAGCTAAAGGAAAAATCAAACTTTTACCCCAAAAATAAAGAAAATAAGTGTGGATGCATTTAAAAAAAGTTTAAAAAAGAGCCTTAAGAGGTTTGGAGAATAACCACAAAATAGTCATAAAGCCAGCTGATATAAGGGGGGGGGGGAGGGAATAGTTGTGATGGATGCTGAAAAATATGAGGCGGAACTAAGAAGATTACTATCAGATAAGGAAACATTTGATGTTAAAGAAAAACCCGTTAAAGGAGTATAAAAAGAAATTACAGAGCCTGCTACAAAAAGTATACAAGGAAGGAATTATAAATAAAAAAGAATACGAGTATTTATTAATTAAAGCACCTGTTACCCCGGTTATATACCAACTTCCAAAAATCCAATAGACCCCCCAGGGAGACCTATTGTCTCCGGAATAAATTCCCTTACAAGTAGGGTGACAGAATACATTGATCACTTCTTACAGAAGTATGTAGGAGAAGCCCCATCCTACCTTAAAGATATATACAGTGTCATTGAATTAGTTAGAAGTTTGGATATGTGTAGTGAAAATATCTGGTTGGGGACGGTCGATGTGACGTCCATATACACAATTATCCCGAAAGAGCTTGGACTAAAAGCCATCAGAGAAGCAATAAATAAGGATGGCCAGATGACCCGGAGACAAGGGGAGTTTATTGTGGATTGTGTTAAATTCTGCCTGGAACACAATTACTTCTGGTTTGACGGGGACTTTTATCTACAGAGGATCGGGACATCGATGGGGGCGAAATTCGAAGGGGTATTCTGAAGAACAATTAATTAGGTGCAGTAAAGAAGTGGAAGAAGCAGCTAAAGGAGAAAGAGAAAATAAAAATAAAAACAAAGAAAGTATGGATTTTAGATTTGCCTTCATGACTCAGTATACAGTGTATTCAGGGTTAATGAAAAGAGCAATTAAAAAGAACTGGACCACACTAAAAAATGACCCAGTGATAGGCAAAGAGATCCTAGATTGTCCAAAGATTATGTTTAAGAAGGCTCCGAATATCCGTAACCATTTAGTTCGCAGTGCGATCTGAGAAGAAAAGGAAGGAAAGAAAAAGAAAGATCACATTCACATGGTGCGGTTTCTGTGTGGCTTGTAAGAATTGGGAGAGGAAAGATAGAAAACAAAAAATCACAGAGATCCATTCCAATAATAGAAATAAAGATCTGAAAATCAAGGGGGAAATCACTTGTGAGAATACCGGTGTGGTATATATGCTGGAGTGTCCGTGTGGCTTCCAGTATATTGGGCGTACCACAAGAAAGTTAAAAATTCGTATGCAGGAGCATATTAGAAATATCAAAAAGGGGTTGGAGACAAATGGGGTCTTTTTGCATTTTAAGAACATCCAACCTAAAAACCCTAAAGGATTAATATTTGCCGGCATTGAACCAGTGAAGGGGAACTGGAGGGGAGGAGATTTTTCAGAAAAATTTACAAGTGTGAAGCGAGGTGGATCTATGAAATGAATACCCTACAACCAGGGGGACTTAATGTGGAGTTTGATTTAAAAGCATGTCTTAAAAGTGGGCAATACATACAGGGCCGGTGCAAGGATTTTTGCCGCCCTAGGCAAGATAAAAATTGCGGCCCCTTTCCCCTTTTCAGATGATCTGCCCATATCATGACATCACATATGTTCAAACCCCTTTCTCAGCATTTAAATTAAAAGAACTGCTATGTTTCCCTTAAGGTTAATCAAGCTTCTTGTAGCTGTCTCTTTTTGCGGAACGGAATTGCGGACCCGCACTTCCGGGTCCACAATTCCAATACTGAAAAAAATAGAACATGTCCTATTCTTGTCCGCAATAGCGGACAAGTATAGGCATATTCACTTAGTGCCGGCAATGTGCGGTCCGCAAAATGCAGAACGCACATTGCCGCTGTCTGTGTTTTGCGGATCCGTGGATCCGCAAAACACACACTGATGTGTGAATGGACCCTAAATGTGAGGTAAATTTGTTTCCAATGTAGTATTAATAACTAAACAATTAAATAATAAACATATTGCATTGTCTACTTACCACCAGGACAATAAGATGATCTGGTCTCTGGCTGCAGTCTGGCTCTTGGTCTGTCTCTGGGGACTCCCTTGTCACTCTCTTCTCCCCCCCTCCCTTGTCACTCTCTTCCCCCCCCCTCCCTTGTCACTCTCTTCTCCCCCCTCCCTTGTCACTCTCTTCTCACCCCCTCCCTCCTTTGTCACTCTCTCCCCCCCTCCCTTGTCACTCTCATTTACCCCCCTCCCTTGTGACTCTCATTCCCCCCCTCCCTTGTCACTCTCATTTCCCCCCTCCCTTGTCACTCTCATTTCCTCCCCCCACCCCTTGTCACTCTCATTCCCCCCTCCCTTGTCACTCTCATTTCTTCCCCACTCCCCCCCCCTCCCTTGTCACTCTCATTTCCTCCCCCCTCCCCCCCCCCCCTCCCTTGTCACTCTCATTCCCCCCCACCTCTAGTGTAGCGTGGCCGAGCTCTGTTCGGTTTGCGGTACAGGAGCATTTGTTTCCTGTACCAGGCCGGACTGAAAGGAAGTGCACACTAAGTGAGTACTTCCTGTCAGTCCGGCCGGGTACAGGAAACAAAAGCTCCTGTACCGCAGACCGAACAGAGCTCGGCCACGCTACATTAGAGGCGCTTCCCTCCTGTCAGTCCCTCTCTTCAGGCTGCGCCCGGGAGGTGCACAATCATAGAGGCGCCACCCCGGGCTGTAAAAAACTTGCGTCAGGACCGGCCCGGCCGCCACTGAACCAACGATTTTTTTTTAAAACCGCACGGGGCCGGCGCCCCCTGCTAAATTGCACCCTAGGCGGCTGCCTAAGTCGCCTTGCAGGTGGCGCCGGCCCTGAATACATACTAGGAAGGATAAGAAAAGAGCAAGATTAATCCTTTATTTTCTTGTTATTTCTTACAAGCCAAAAATGTCCTTGAAATTTGCCATAGTAGCAAAAAACTCAACACTTAAATCCGCATTTCCAGTGCCACTGCTCTGGTCCTTACCACCGGTCTGTTTAAACATCTGCAGCAGTGATGCAGCCAATCACTGGTCTCAAGGGTCTTGTGCCACGTACCACTGAGGTCAGTATTTGGCTGTAGCAGTGATCTTTGTTGATTTTACCACATTTAGTGGCGTAGGGAAGCTTTTGAAATGTCAGACAACACCTTTACCCCTTAGGCCCCTTTCACACAAGCGAGTTTTCAGCGCCGGTGCAATGCGTGACGTGAACGCATAGCACCCGCACTTTATCCTGACCCATTCATTTCAATGGGTCTGTGTAAATGAGCGTTTTTTTTCACGCATCAGTTCATGCAGCCCTGGCCCCATAGAAGTGAATGGGTCTTTAGTGAAAAACGCATTGCATCCGCAAGCAGGTGTGGATGCAATGCGTTTTTCACTGATGGTTGCTAAGAGATGTTGTTTGTAAACCTTCAGTTTTTTTATCACGCATGTGAAAAACGCATCAAAACGCATTGCACCTGTTCGGAAAAAACTGAACAACTGAACGCAATTGCAGACAAAATTGACTAAACTTGCTTTCAAAATGGTGCGAGTTTCACTGAACGCACCCTGAACGCATCCGGACCTAATACGTATCGTTCGTGTGAAAGAGGCCTTAGGCCTCTTTCACATTAGGGTGACAGATTAGGTCCGGATGCGTTCAGGGAAACTCGCACCATTTTCCAAACAAGTTCAGTCAGTTTTGTCTGCGATTGCGTTCAGTGGTTCAGTCCATCAGTGAAAAACGCATTGCTTCTGGATGCGATGCGTTTTTGACTGAAGCTGTATTCACTTCTATGGGGCCAGGGCTGCGTGAAAAACGCAGAATATAGAACATGCGTCGTTTTTCACGCAATGCAGAACTGATGCGTGAAAAACAATGCTCATGTACACAGACCCATTGAAATGAATGGGTCAGGATTCAGTGCAGGTGCTATTCGTTCACGTCACACATTGCACCCACGCGGAAAACTCGCTCTTGTGAAAGGGGCCTTAAAGACCCAGCCAATTTTCACCTTCAGGACCCAGCATTCAGCATCTTTCCAAGGACAGTGTCGTACATCATATAGTGGCAATGCTTGGTATCGCAGCTCAGCCTAGGAAGAATCTGCGGCACTCAAGGCCTCTTGTAACAGCTGACTGGCAGTTATAAATATCTTTTCCTTGATAACCACTTTAAGACAGATAAGGTTACCCCAAAAAAAGTTCTTTACATTCATCATATGTCTGTCATGGCTGATGCTGGGGGAAACCCTCAGCCGTGCGATGCCAGAAGATGATGGTCGCTACTAGGCCAGGACAGGAATCAGGGAACAGGTCACCTCCTATTACGTCCCTAATTCTGACCCTGACTCCTAGCTGTATGAGCCGACCCTGATGGTAGGAGGGCTCATACTCCGGAACCTTGGGGTCCCTACTTGCCCTCAGGGTGGCCCTGAACTAGAAGAAGGGTAAGAAGACCTGTTCCTCCTAGGCACGGACGAACAGGAGTCTCACTGGCCAAGCTGCAAGGAGATGGGGAACATAAACAGACATATGGATATGACAGGTGAACCAAGCAGTTCCACACTAACCTGCCACAGCCTTGCTGACTGGAACCCGTGCTTAAATACACAGTCCACACAAACACAAGGGAGACAGCACACACATCAAAACACACAGGTAACCAGGATATCCATAGCTGCAATAAATACCAAGAGCATAAAAACATCAACTTAACATCAGACATTCTTTTTATGACCGCAAGGGTGGCCCTTACTGGAAAGATGGTATATGAACCAGGAGGATGACTCCAGCAAACCGCATGGCTGAAGTACCCCTCAGCAACTGCCTTCCAGCAGGAATCTAAATAGCCCAAGCGGCCACACCCACACTAGGAAAGGAGTTAACCCTTCCATCACCAAACAAGGAAAGTGACACTTAAAGGGGAAGAGTACACACCACAAACTCCCTCATACCAAACATAGAAAGTGAACACTAAAACCACACGTTGCCAGAGGCAACCGCATGCCGTGACAGCGAGCGCCTAGTAACCGCTCAGGCCGCTCCACTGCCAACAACCTTATGTTGCCAACGGCAACCACACGTGAGGCAAGATACAGAGCCCACACCTGTGGTTGAGAACATAAAACAAACCGCTGACAACTGCATGCGAACCAAGGAGTCACGACCACAACCATGGTCGTGACAATGTCTACTTTACATTTGCACCATTTTGCAAATGTAATTTTATTTTTTTAGGACGTTAAAAGGCTTAGAATTTTAAAAGCAATTTTTCACATTTTTAAGAAAATTTCCCAAACCGGCTTTTGGACCAATTCAGTTTTGAAGTGACTTTGAGGAGCTTACATAATAGAAACCAACCATAAATGACCCTATTTTAGAAACTGACTTTATAAACTTTCTTAACCATTTAGGTGTTCCACAAGGATTAAAACAAAACAGAGGTGAAATAAAAATATATAATTTTATGTGAAGATTTTCCATTTTAACCAATTTGTTCCTGTAACACAGCAAGGGTTAACAACAAAACAAACCTCAATATTTATTACCCTAATTCTGCAATACACAGAAACGCCATATACAGGGAGTGCAGAATTATTAGGCAAATGAGTATTTTGACCACATCATCCTCTTTATGCATGTTGTCTTACTCCAAGCTGTATAGGCTCAAAAGCCTACTACCAATTAAGCATATTAGGTGATGTGCATCTCTGTAATGAGAAGGGGTGTGGTCTAATGACATCAACACCCTATATTAGGTGTGCATAATTATTAGGCAACTTCCTTTCCTTTGGCAAAATGGGTCAAAAGAAGGACTTGACAGGCTCAGAAAAGTCAAAAATAGTGAGATATCTTGCAGAGGGATGCAGCACTCTTAAAATTGCAAAGCTTCTGAAGCGTGATCATCGAACAATCAAGCGTTTCATTCAAAATAGTCAACAGGGTCGCAAGAAGCGTGTGGAAAAACCAAGGCGCAAAATAACTGCCCATGAACTGAGAAAAGTCAAGCGTGCAGCTGCCAAGATGCCACTTGCCACCAGTTTGGCCATATTTCAGAGCTGCAACATCACTGGAGTGCCCAAAAGCACAAGGTGTGCAATACTCAGAGACATGGCCAAGGTAAGAAAGGCTGAAAGACGACCACCACTGAACAAGACACACAAGCTGAAACGTCAAGACTAGGCCAAGAAATATCTCAAGACTGATTTTTCTAAGGTTTTATGGACTGATGAAATGAGAGTGAGTCTTGATGGGCCAGATGGATGGGCCCGTGGCTGGATTGGTAAAGGGCAGAGAGCTCCAGTCCGACTCAGACGCCAGCAAGGTGGAGGTGGAGTACTGGTTTGGGCTGGTATCATCAAAGATGAGCTTGTGGGGCCTTTTCGGGTTGAGGATGGAGTCAAGCTCAACTCCCAGTCCTACTGCCAGTTTCTGGAAGACACCTTCTTCAAGCAGTGGTACAGGAAGAAGTCTACATCCTTCAAGAAAAACATGATTTTCATGCAGGACAATGCTCCATCACACGCGTCCAAGTACTCCACAGCGTGGCTGGCAAGAAAGGGTATAAAAGAAGAAAATCTAATGACATGGCCTCCTTGTTCACCTGATCTGAACCCCATTGAGAACCTGTGGTCCATCATCAAATGTGAGATTTACAAGGAGGGAAAACAGTACACCTCTCTGAACAGTGTCTGGGAGGCTGTGGTTGCTGCTGCACGCAATGTTGATGGTGAACAGATCAAAACACTGACAGAATCCATGGATGGCAGGCTTTTGAGTGTCCTTGCAAAGAAAGGTGGCTATATTGGTCACTGATTTGTTTTTGTTTTGTTTTTGAATGTCAGAAATGTATATTTGTGAATGTTGAGATGTTATATTGGTTTCACTGGTAAAAATAAATAATTGAAATGGGTATATATTTGTTTTTTGTTAAGTTGCCTAATAATTATGCACAGTAATAGTCACCTGCACACACAGATATCCCCCTAAAATAGCTAAAACTAAAAACAAACTAAAAACTACTTCCAAAAATATTCAGCTTTGATATTAATGAGTTTTTTGGGTTCATTGAGAACATGGTTGTTGTTCAATAATAAAATTAATCCTCAAAAATACAACTTGCCTAATAATTCTGCACTCCCTGTATGTGGTTGTAAACTTCTGCATGGGCACACTGCAGGGCTCAGAAGGGAAGAAGCACCATATGGTTTTTTAATGGTTTTTTCTGCTGGCACTGTATCATTTTTGGGTGCCATGTCACATTTGAAAAGACCCTAAGGAACCCCTACAGTGGAAACACTCCAAAAGTGACCACATTTTGGAAACTACACACTTCAAGAAGTTTATCGAGGGGTGTAGTGAATGCTTTGACCCCACAGGCGTTTCACAGAATTTGGAGACCTTTTGCTGTGAAAATTTTGCCTTAGCCCCAAATGTTTCATTTACACAAGGGTTAACAGGAGAAAAAGCACCCCACAATTTGTTAAACATTTTTCCTGAATTCAGCAACACCCCATATGTGGTGGTAAACTGTTCTATAGGCACACAGCAGGGTACAGAAAGGAAGGAGCACCATATGGTTTTTCAAGGGCAGATTTTGTTGAAATAGTTTTTTGGCGCTATGTCACGCTTGAAGAGACACTGAAGTACCTCCTAAAGTAGAAACACCCAAAGAGTCACTGCATTTTAAAAGCTATACCTCTCAAGGATTAATTTAAGGGGTGTAGGGAGCGTTTTGACCCCCACAGGCATTTCATAGAATTTAGAGACACTTGGCTGTAAAAATTAAAATGACATTTTTTGTCCAATAAAATATTGATTTAGCCTCACATTTCTAGTTATCACAAGGGGTAACAAGAGAAAAAGTAACCCACAAGTTGTTACAATTTGTCTGTACGGACACAGTGCAGGGAAGGAGGACCATTCGACTTTCGGAGGGCAGATTTAGCGGGAATGGTTCTCAGGTGTCGTCTCACATTTTCAGAGTCTCTGAAGTACTAGTACTTTGTAAAACTCCAAAAATGTAACCTATTTTGGAAGCTAAACACTTTAAGGAATTCACTTAGGTTGATAGTGATTGGGTATTTCATAAAAAAAAAAAAAAAATTGGGACATGAAATGAAAAACTACATTGTATTTCAATGATATGTAGTTTTAGCCTCAAATGTTTCATTTTCACAAGTGGTAATGGGAGAAAAAGCACTCCAAATATTGTTACATAATTTTTTCAGAGTACAACAATACCCCCTGTGTGGTCATAAACTGCTGTTTGGGCACACTGCAGGGTTCAGAAGAGAAAGAGCACCATTTGAGGCATAGTTTGAAGATTTATATAGCCCTGGCAAACAACTACAGAGGCTCTGAGGTAAAATAAAAAAAATAAACCCTCCAAGAAATGACCTTATTAGAAACCACACCCCTCACTGAATTTACCAAGAGGTGTTGCGAACATTTTGACCTTACAGGTATTTTGCAAAAATTAAATGCACAGCAGAAGGTGCAATGTGAAAACTGTAATTTTTTAAAAGATCAGCCATGTCAGTGCCCAATATGTTCTGTCCAGTGTGCGCCAGTGTCCAAAGTCAGCCTTTTTATTATTTTGCTTTGCTTTCTGGTTTTAGAAGCACCCTACATGTGGCCTTAATCTTTTGCCTGAACATATGAGAGGGCTCAAGTGTATAAGAGCACCAGATGTGGTGATTTACACTGCTTGGGCTGACAACTGTTGAGTCTCTGGGGTGAAATAATTAATGGAACTCCCAAAAAGGGATCTCATTTTGAAGATTCCAACCATCAAGGTATTGAGCAGTGGAGGGAGCGTTTTGACACCCCAGGTATTTTGCAGAAATCAATGGGCAACGGACTGTACAAAATAAAAATTCTAATTTTTCCACAGATATGGCACTTCAGTGCCCAATGTCATCTGAGACATACCACACTGCTTAGATTGATAAGCAGGTTCTACTAGGTATGAAAATGCCATAAATGTTGATGTAAGTTGCTCTATGGGGATACAGCAGTGCTCAGAAGTAAAGGAGAGGCATTTTACTTTTGGAGCACGGATTTTGCTGGAATGGTTTTTGTGTGCTACATCACATTTTCAGAGACCCTGAGAGGTACCTATACAGTGGAAACCCCCCCCAATAAGTGACCTCTTTTTGTAAACTACACCCCACAAGTTATTTATCAAACTGCAGAGTAAGGCCTCCTGCAAAATGCAGGCCGCAATGCAAGAACACCATCAGTGGGGGAGCCGCAGCGGATTGCGGACCCATTCACTTTAATGGGTCCACGATCAGGTCGTTCCGCAAAAAGATAGGACATGTTCTATCTTTTTGCGGAACGCAATTACGGGCCGAAACCCCATGGAAGCACTCCGTAGTGCTTCCGCAGGGTTCCGTTCTGTGCTTCCTTTCCGCATCTCCGGATTTGCGGACCCATTGCACACGGAACAGTGACCCTGTATTGCGGATCCGCAAATGCGGTCCACAATACGGCAACGGGACACCTACAGTCGCGTGCAGGAGGTCTAAGTATTTTGCAGAAATAAATGAGCAGGGGATGGTGCAAAATGAAAATGGCATATTTTCCCACACATAGCATTTCAGTGCCCAATATGTGCCACTGGAGACTCGCACTACATCCCTTAAATTCTTAAGAGGGTTTTACTGGGTTGGGAATATCATAAATGTAGACATAAGTTTCTGTTTGGATACACTGTATGGTTCAGAAAGGAAAGACCACCTTTTGGCTTTTGCAGCGCAGATTTTGATGGGTTGGTTTGTGGGCGCCATGTTGCTTTCACACATTGTCACGGCTGAGGATGGGGGAAATCCTCAGCCGTGCGATGAAGGAAGATGTCCAGTCGCTACTCGCCAGGAACACAGAATCAGGGAGCAGGTCACCTCCTGTTGCGTCCCTAATGCTGACCCTGTCTCCTACCTGCATGGGCCGACCTTGATGGTAGGAGGACCCATGCGCAGGAACCTCGGATCCCTGACTTACCCTCCGACCGGTCCCTGGGCTAAGGAGCAGGGTAAGACAGCCCACTCCTCCTAGGCACGGAGGAGCAGGAGTCTCACTGGCCAAGCAGCATGAAGAAGGGGGTACATAAACAGGACTATGGATAAGACAGGTGAACCAAACAGTTCCAAAGAAACCTGTCTCAGCCTTGCTGACTGGAACCCGTGCTAAGGAAAGGCTGTCCACACAGACAAGGTAAACAGCACACACATGAAGACACACAGGGACCAGGACATCCATAGCTGCACAAAACACAGAGACACAAGACATCAACAACACATCACGGTATTAGAACTTATGACCAGAAGGGTGGCCCTTACAAGAAGATGGAAATCACAGGAGGCTGCAACAGCAAAGCATGACTGAAGCAACCTACTGAGCCATGCCAAAGTGAGAGGCTTTATAGGCCTAAGAGGCCACACCCAATGGTCAGACACACCCAGTGACATCACACACACTGGGAAGGGAGTTAACCCTTCCAGCACCACAGGAAAGGGAAAACACCAAGTTAAAGGGAAAGTGTCCAACACAAACAAACACACTGTGGTTGTTGCCGCAGGCAATGACATGGGTGGCAACCACAGTGCAGGAAAGGTGTCCGTGCACACCACACACTACACAGAGTGCACACAGACAAATGACAGTGCATACATACACGCACACTAACTCCAAAAGGGACCGCACACATACCTGTTGTCCGCGGCAACCGCACTTGAGGCAAACAACATCAAGCCTCAAGCTGCGGTTGAAACAACAACCCAAACCGCGGGCAACTGTATGCGGCTCCCAAGGAGTCACGGCCAAAACCGTGGCTGTGACACTCCCACCCCTCAAAGCCCCCCCCCCACCAAAAAAAACACGTGAGGGACTCACACAAGAGGATGGGAGAAGGGGACGTCCACTCTCAGACACGGTTCCCAAAAAGTCGCTGTCAGCTGCATCCTCTCCCAGCACACAACACAGCCAGTCCGACGAGGCCTGCAGCCCACACCAGCGACACAGAGGGGGGAGAACCACAGAGAGATGAACGAGGGGACTCTCCACACACGTCCCCACTCCAGTCGCTGCCAGCAGACACTCCTAACCAGCACGCAGCCGGACCATTTACGGAGTGCTGCCAGCAAACGACCAGAGATGGGAACATGGAGAGGGACGAGGGATCACCAACACGGACACGGAAGGTAAGGTGGCGGGGAATAAGCCACCAACCGTGCCGCTAACGGTGATCCCCCCGGAATGCTCTCCCTCCGGAGAACGCGCATGCAGGCCACAAGAGGATGGCACTGCATGCTGCACCCTCTTTCGAAGGTGTGCACCCGCACACCAAACAAACACACCGGTGCCATAAAATCAGGGGGACGCCAAACGAGGCAACGGTGAAGGGATGGCGGGGAAACGCCACTCACCGCGCCGTCAGAGGCGAAACCCCCAGAACGCTCTCCCTCCGAAGAGCACGCATGTACCCCTTCCGCAGACGGCGGTACATGCTTCACCCTCTTTCGAGGGACGGATACTCCCACCCCTCAAAGCCCCTCCCAACAACAAAAGGGGAAGGTTGGTGAGGCACAAAAAACAATGGGAGGGGGGGAGGGGAATGACAAACAAGGAGACACCAACACGGACATGGTGAGAAGGGAATGGCGGGGAATGCCACTCACCGCGCCGTAACCGGTGATACCCCTATAACGCTCTCCCTCCGGAGAACGCGCATGCACCCCATCCGTAGATGGCGGTACATGCTGCCCCCTCTTTCGAGGGAACCTCCAAGCAAGGAGCCTTTCCGGTCATACTGTCACGGCTGAGAATGGGGGAAATCCTCAGCCGTGCGGTGACGGAAGATGTCCAGTCGCTACTCGCCAGGAACACAGAATTAGGGAGCAGGTCACCTCCTGTTGCGTCCCTAACGCTGACCCTGTCTCCTACCTGCATGGGCCGACCTTGATGGTAGGAGGACCCATGCGCAGGAACCTCGGATCCCTGACTTACCCTACGACCGGTCCCTGGGCTAAGGAGCAGGGTAAGACAACCCACTCCTCCTAGGCACGGAGGAGCAGGAGTCTAACTGGGCAAGCAGCATGAAGAAGGGGGGTACATAAACAGGACTATGGATAAGACAGGTGAACCAAACAGTTCCACACAAACCTGTCTCAGCCTTGCTGACTGGAACCCGTGCTAAGGAAAGGCTGTCCACACAGACAAGGTAAAAAGCACACACATGAAGACACACAGGGACCAGGACATCCATAGCTGCACAAAACACAGAGACACAAGACATCAACAACACATCACGGTATTAGAACTTATGACCGGAAGGGTGGCCCTTACAAGAAGATGGAAATCACAGGAGACTGCAACAGCAAAGCATGACTGAAGCAACCTACTGAGCCATGCCAAAGTGAGAGGCTTTATAGGCCTAAGAGGCCACACCCAACGGTCAGACACACCCAGTGACATCACACACACTTGGAAGGGAGTTAACCCTTCCAGCACCACAGGAAAGGGAAAACACCAAGTTAAAGGGAAAGTGTCCAACACAAACAAACACACTGTGGTTGTTGCCGCAGGCAACGACATGGGTGGCAACCACAGTGCAGGAAAGGTGTCCGTGCACACCACACACTACACAGAGTGCACACAGACAAACGACAGTGCATACATACACGCACACTAACTCCAAAAGGGACCGCACACATACCTGTTGTCCGCAGCAACCGCACTTGAGGCAAACAACATCAAGCCTCAAGCTGCGGTTAAAACAAAAACCCAAACCGCGGGCAACTGTATGCGGCTCCCAAGGAGTCACGGCCAAAACCGTGGCCGTGACACACAGCCTCTGGGGTACCAGTACGACTATTTTCTGAGAACCATACATTTTTATTTTTATTACTCTCTTGATGGAGCTGTGTGACACAACTCTGGTTAAAAGGGATGATCAAACCTCAGAACTATACTATCAGCAGAGATTCTGAGAAAGGGTTCAGTAATTTTCAAAGCCTGAATCTCTCCTCACGAGCGTATGTGATGGCTACTACTACCCATTTACTGGTGAGAAATTTTAAGGAAATGTCCGGTAAGGGCTCAAACAGAACACAAGTTAACCCTGATAGTAAAAAATTTAAGTTTCAAGGGGAACCAGAAGACATAGGTCTCAATCTCGGAGCACCTTTAAAAAATGGAAAAACTCATGGGTGATCAGTAAAGATGAGCGAATTTCATATTTTGAAATTCATTCACGCTTCGTTTACTGGGTAAAGGTGAATTGAGTTATGGATTCCGTTACCACGGACCATAACGCAATTCTATGACGGAATGCCTTTAGAGGCATTCCGTTATTCATTCCGTCATAGTACATAAGTAACATAGTACATAAGGCCGAAAAAAGACATTTGTCCATCCAGTTCGGCCTGTCATCCTACAAGTTGATCCAGAGGAAGGCAAAAAAACCCTGTGAGGTAGAAGCCAATTTTCCTCACTTTAGGGGAATAAAAAATTCCTTCCCGACTCCAATCAGGCAATCAGAATAACTCCCTGGATCAACGACCCCTCTCTAGTAGCTATAGCCTGTAATATTATTACACTCCAGAAATACATCCAGGCCCCTCTTGAATTCCTTTATTGTACTCACCATCACCACCTCCTCAGGCAGAGAGTTCCATAGTCTCACTGCTCTTACCGTAAAGAACCCTTTTCTATGTTTGTGTACAAACCTTCTTTCCTCCAAACGCAGAGGATGTCCCCTCGTCACAGTCACAGTCCTGGGGATAAATAGATGATGGGATAGATCTCTGTACTGCCCCCTGATATATTTATACATAGTAATTAGATCTCCCCTCAGTCGTCTTTTTTCTAACGTGAATAACCCTAATTTTGATAATCTTTCAGGGTACTGTAGTTGCCCCATTCCAGTTATTACTTTAGTTGCCCTCCTCTGGACCCTCTCCAGCTCTGCTATGTCTGCCTTGTTTACAGGAGCCCAGAACTGTACACAGTACTCCATGTGTGGTCTGACCAGTGATTTGTAAAGTAGTAGGAATATGTTCTCATCACGGGCATCTATGCCCCTTTTGATGCAACCCATTATCTTATTGGCCTTGGCAGCCGCTGCCTGACACTGTTTTTTGCAGCTTAGTTTGCTGTTTATTAAAATTCCTAGATCCTTTTCCATGTCAGTGTTACCGAGTGTTTTACCATTTAGTATGTACGGGTGACTTGCATTATTCCTTCCCATGTGCATAACTTTACATTTCTCAGTGTTAAACCTCATCTGCCACTTATCTGCCCAAGCCTCCAATCTATCCAGATCCCTCTGTAGTAGTATACTGTCCTCTTCAGTGTTAATTACTTTACACAGTTTAGTGTCATCTGCGAAAATTGATATTTTACTATGCAAGCCTTCTACAAGATCATTAATAAATATATTGAAGAGAATAGGGCCCAATACTGACCCCTGAGGTACTCCACTAGTGACAGTGACCCAATCTGAGTATGTACCGTTAATAACCACCCTCTGTTTTCTATCATTGAGCCAGTTACTTACCCACTTACAGACGTTTTCTCCGAGTCCGAGCATTCTCATTTTATATACTAACCTTTTATGAGGTACAGTGTCAAATGCTTTGGAGAAGTCCAGATACACGACATCCATTGATTCGCCGCTGTCAAGTCTAGTACTTACCTCCTCATAGAAACTGATTAAATTAGTTTGACATGACCGATCCCTCACGAAGCCATG
Source organism: Bufo bufo (assembly GCF_905171765.1). Lineage (NCBI taxonomy): Eukaryota > Metazoa > Chordata > Amphibia > Anura > Bufonidae > Bufo > Bufo bufo. Next base: position 410,774,060 of record NC_053391.1, on the reverse strand, counting down.
CTGATATGGCGTTATTTGCTTATTTCCCATAAGATGCTCTAACATAGCATCTCTCAGAAAACCTTCAAACAGTTTACCCACAACAGATGTTAAACTTACCGGCCTATAGTTTCCAGGCTCTGTTTTTGGACCCTTTTTGAATATTGGCACCACATTTGCCATGCGCCAATCCTGTGGGACATTCCCTGTCAGTACAGAGTCCGCAAATATCAGAAATAAGGGTCTGGCTATGACATTACTTAATTCCCTTAGGATACGGGGGTGTATGCCATCCGGTCCTGGCGATTTGTCTATTTTGATTTTTTTAAGTCGCTGTTGTACTTCTTCCTGGGTCAGACAGGACACTTTTAATGGCGAATTTATTTCAGCATTCAGCATTTCATCTGACAGTTTATTTTCCTCAGTGAATACATTGGAGAAAAAAATATTTAACAGCTTTGCTTTCTCCTCGTCGCTCTCTGCGACTCCCCCCTCATTACTCTTTAAAGGGCCGACACCTTCAGATTTATACTTTTTAACATTTATATAATTGAAGAACATTTTAGGGTTAGTTTTACTCTGTTTGGCAATTAATCTCTCGGTCTCTAGTTTGGCCGCTTTTATTTGTTTTTTACATGTTCTGTTTTTTTCCTTATAGTTTTTCAGTGCTTCCGTGCTACCCTCCTGTTTTAGGGTTTTATATGCTTTCTTTTTGTCATTTATTGCTTTCTTTACAGTTCTGTTTATCCACATTGGTTTCTTTTTGTTCCTTAACCTTTTATTCCCATACGGTATGTACCTCTCACAATGAGATTTTAGGATGTTTTTAAAGATATCCCATTTTTTGGCTGTATTTTTATTTTTGAGGACTTTGTCCCAGTTAGTTAGGCCTATGGCCTCTCTTAGTTGGCTAAATTTAGCTTTTTTGAAGTTTGGTATTTTTGTTTCTCCCTGTAGAAACGCTCTTTTGAATGATAATTGGAAGGTTATTACTTTATGGTCACTATTTCCCAGGTGTCCCCCAACCTGCACGTCTGTTGTTCTGTCAGGTCTATTGGTTAATATTAAGTCCAGTATGGCCGTCCCTCTAGTCGGGTCCTGAACCAGTTGGGAGAGATAATGGTCTTTGGTTATTGCCAAGAATCTGTTTCCTTTATGAGATATACAAGTTTCAGTTTCCCAGTCTATATCTGGGTAGTTGAAGTCCCCCATAATAACCACCTCATTATGATTTGCCGCCTTGTCTATCTCGTTTAGTAGTAGATTTTCTGTGGACTCTGGTATATTAGGTGGTTTATAGTAGACTCCTATTAGTAATTTATTGTTGTTTTTAGCTCCATGTATCTCTACCCACAGTGACTCCACATGTTCATGTCCCTCACTTATATCTTCACGGAGTGTGGGCTTTAGACAAGATTTTACATAAAGGCAGACCCCTCCACCTCTCCGGTTTTGACGATCCTTTCTGAACAGACTGTAACCTTGTACATTAACTGCCCAGTCATAGCTATCATCCAGCCATGTCTCAGTTATTCCCACTATGTCATAGTCCTCCTCACACATCACTAATTCCAGTTCACCAGTTTTATTAGTCAGACTTCTGGCATTAGTATACATACATATGAGAGGTTTATGTATATTTTTTACCCTACACCTTTCCTTCTGAACTGTTCTTGTCCCTCCTTCCATTTCTCCCCCAGTCCCACTACCTTGCCCCCGGTCTCTATCTGCACTATCTTCCCCTTCTATAGTGTAATTACCCTCCCCCCCAGTCCCTAGTTTAAACACTCCTCCAACCTTCTAGCCATCTTCTTCCCCAACACAGCTGCCCCTTCCCCATTGAGGTGCAGCCCGTCCCTACGATAGAGGCTGTAGCCGACAGCGAAGTCGGCCCAGTTCTCCAGGAACCCAAACCCCTCCATCCTACACCAGTTCTTGAGCCACTTGTTAATTTCCCTAATCTCCCGCTGCCTTTCTTGTGTGGCCCGTGGTACCGGTAGTATTTCGGAAAATACTACCTTTGAGGTCCTTGCCCTAAGCTTTTGCCCTAAATCCCTGAAATCATTTTTAAGGACTCTCCACCTACCCCTAACTTTGTCATTGGTTCCGATATGGACCATGACCGCTGGATCTTCTCCAGCCCCTCCCAGTAATCTGTCAACCCGATCCGCGATATGTCGAACTCTAGCGCCAGGAAGACAGCACACTGTTCGGCGATCACGGTCTTTGTGACAGATTTCCCTATCTGTTCCCCTAATAATTGAGTCTCCCACTACCAGCACCTGTCTGGCCTGCCCTGCTCTCCTGGTCCCCTGCTTACCGGAGCTGACATTCCCCTGACTGGCAGAGGAAGTGTCCGGCTGCGGCAGTGCCGTCCCTGGACTGACATCCCCCTCATCTGCCAAACGTGCAAACTTGTTGGGGTGTGTCAGATCAGGGCTAGCCTCCCTGGCACTCTTCCCTCTACCCCGCTTTCTAAATGTTACCCAGCTAGCTACCTCACTTTCCTCAGCCTCCTCTCTGTCACCCTCTCCCTCATCTACCCCAAAGAGTGCTTGCTCGGTGAGAAGCAAACTTTTTTGCAAATTGTCAATGCCTCTCAGTGTTGCAACTTGCCCATTTATTGTTGTTTTTAGCTCCATGATAGAAGTCTATGGGCTGCAAAACGGATCCGTTCCATTTCCGTTATGCAGGGGAGTCCTCTCCTGCATAACGGAAACTGGAAACTGATTTTGAAGCAACATCATTTCTACTGGAAAACACAGTATTGATTATCCCCTCTTATAAAGGCCCCTAGCTTTAAAAATCAGCCGTTTAGTATCCAATAGAGCCTTTCTACTTGGGGGAAGGATGATTGTGCACTGTGAAAGAAGATTACTGTTCCATGGAAGAGCCCAGGAACCCTCAAGCAATATCTGTTTTAGGAGAGGAAGACCTTTTGGCCAAAATAGTACCTATTACTATTACTTTGGCCTTCTGCGCTTGGATTTTCTTCAGAACACTGGGAATAACAGACAATGGAGGGAATGCATACCCTAGCTGAAATTCCCACCTTGGCGCCAGAGTATCCAATCCTGGGTTAGAAAAAAATAACTTCTAGTATCTAGTCTTAGGCTGGTTTCACATGAGCAAGTGTCACGCTCCTGACTCGGAGCACAGCTCCCGTCCTAAACTTCCAGCACTGCCGTCTGCCTCTTTCATGGGTCCAGACATTATAAAATAATGAGCACGTTATGTAAGGCATAAAGCAGGGATCTAATAGTGCTTACTATTTTTCCTGGGCGCCGTTCCGTTCGCCCGCTGTGCCCCTGTTACATTTTCCCGCCTGGTATGCTAATTAATAGCATCGGAACAGGGAGGAGAAGACGCCAGGGTTTCTCAATGGGCGTATCCTTTTCCCTGGCTGAAGCGCGGTCCAATCACAAAGGAGAGCGTCACAGCCAGAGAGGGAGGGAGAAAATAAATAAATCACCTTCTTCCTGGCTGTGACGCTCTCCTTTGTGATTGGACCATGCTACAGCCAGGGAGAAGGAGACGCCCATTGAGAAACCCTGGTGTCACCTCCTCCTCCCGGTTCCGATGCTATTAATTACATAAAATTTTACAGGGGCACAGCGGGAGAACGGAGCGGTGCCCAGAAAAATAGTAAGCGCTATTAGATCCCTGCTTTATGCCTTACATAACGAGCTACTTATTTTATAATGTATGGACCCATGAAAGGTCCTCTTTAAACCATTTTCTACTACTAAAACAGGCGTGAGCAGAGAAAAGTCACAGATTGCAGCGCAAATAACCTTTGTGCTGCAATCTGTACCAAAAATAGACCTAACATAGGCATATTTCTGGATAGTAAATGACCTCCCTAAATCCTTAGCAATATTAGCTGGAGGTTGGAAATCATATACGGGAGGTTGCATCAACTGTTTCATTCTCTGCAGTTTTGCCTGTGCATAACCTTCAGCATGACAGGAAGATGCGCATTAAGGAATTCTCAAATGCCATTATAGCCTCAAGTTCATTGATCTTATTCCCTAAACTGCGAGCATTTGTAGACAAGACTCTGAGCTTGTCATTTCTTAACCTATGTGCTACTGGCATCTTCTGGCATTGTTCTGGGGGCAGTCGGACTGCTGGATTATCACAGTAACACAGAGAAAGGGAATAACAAAAACAAGGCATTAAAGGGAACCTGTCACCGGGATTTTGGGTATAGAGCTGAGGACATGGGTTGCTAGATGGCCGCTAGCACATCCGCAATACCCAGTCCCCATAGCTCTGTGTGCTTTTATGGTGTAAAAAAAAACGATTTTATAGATATGTAAATTAACCTGAGATGTGTCCTGTCCCTGACTCATCTCAGGGACAGGACTCATCTCAGGTTAATTTGCATATGTATCAAATCGTTTTTTTTACACCATAAAAGCACACAGAGCTATGGGGACTGGGTATTGCGGATGTGCTAGCGGCCATCTAGCAACCCATGTCCTCAGCTCTATACCCAAAATCCCGGTGACAGGTTCCTTTTAAAAAAAATAAAAGTTCATGGGTATCTGTTGCGCCCCTTTGGCCTTCATAGAGGTACTAGACAGGGGTGTCCCTAATCATCTATGTTATTCGCCCTGGTTATGGAACCACTTACCCAATTAGTTAATGGATCGGGTCTGATTGAGGGATGGTCTATAGCAGGAATACAGGAAAAGATCTCGCTTTACGCTGATGACCTATTGGTATATCTAGCTGATACTGGTCCTTCCTTGGAGGCACTATTGGATACCATAGATGGCTTTGGGAAATACTCGGGCCTTAGGGTTAACTGGAGTAAATCTAGTCTCTGCTTAATAGATGAGATGGACCCCCAAGATATAACACCCTTGTCACGTTTGAGAGTAGTTGAATGTTTTGTTTATTTGGAGATTGAAGGGTTAAATAGAATAAGCTATATGATGTGTAGGAATGACAGGATGTTGGGTGACATCATACTAGAGGGTTAATGTATTTACTTTAGCCTTATGTCCATATATGGAATTTGTTTTACTCAGCAACATTGTATATGGGAGCCACATCTGTTTCCTGTATGGATGTAGGTATAAGAACCTGTATTGTCAAGATTAAATAAGAGCCGTTTCAGTGACCATAGTGTGTGTGTCATTGAGACATAGCTCTCCAGTCACCTGTCTTCGGGGACGAAGAAGGAATCAGGGTGCATTCAGAAGCAGATCTCTTTCAGCTAGGGGCTCTGTCCGGGATAGAATAGATACAGGAATTTGGTAAGTACGGAAAATTCCTGTCTTTAAGGACTGGGGAAATTCCGATGCTTTCCGAAAACTCTCTGTTGTTTCTATCTGGAATCCACTTCAGACACACTGAAAGGAATACTATCTATCTTTAGGCAAGATAGACTATAAATAGACTAATGGCCAAGTCTAACAGATAAATTCTTTAGGGAAGGATTTAAAAGAAGAATTCTTTTGGGAAGAATTCAAATATTGTCTGCACCCTGATTTCTCTTGTCAGCCAATTTCTATCGCTTCTTATCTGTCGCTTTCTTATGCTTTCTTTTATGTTATGATGTTATGAAGCATTAAGTAATTTTATTTTATGCTGAAGGTAAGCAGCAAATGATACTGTGAAAACTGTACTAACTTTATTGTGTGTGTCCTGGAAGACCGTAAGACGCCCCACCACTCTGGTGAGGGGAAACCCGCTAACCCAGAAACTGGTGAAAGCAAGTGACGGTTTTAAAGGGTTTCTGTCACCCCACAAAACTCATATTTTTTTTGGGGATAGTTAGATTCCTTATAGGGCGATATAGGAGAATATAATAGTCTTACTTACTTTCATGCGGCCGATTCTTTATAAAATGAAGTTTTATAATATGTAAATGAGGGCTCTACCAGCAAGTAGGGCGTCTACTTGCTGGTAGCCGCAGCAGCAATCCGCCCCCTCGCCGTGTTGATTGACAGGGCCAGCCGTGATCTCCTCCTCCGGCCGGCCCTGTCAGTAATTCAAAAATCGCGCGCCTCTGGTCATTCGGCGCAGGCGCTCTGAGATGAGGAGGCTCGTCTCCTCAGCACTCCCTCAGTGCGCCTGCGCCGATGACGTCTTCTCTTTCGGTGATGTCATTGGCGCAGGCGCACTGAGGAGACGAGCCTCCTCATCTGAGAGCGCCTTTGCCGAATGACCAGAGGCGCGCGATTTTTGAATTACTGACAGGGCCGGCCGGAGGAGGAGATCCCGGCTGGCCCTGTCAATCAACACGGCGAGGGGGCGGATTGCTGCTGCGGCTACCAGCAAGTAGACGCCCTACTTGCTGGTAGAGCCCTCATTTACATATTATAAAACTTCGTTTTATAAATAATCGGCCGCATGAAAGTAAGTAAGACTATTATATTCTCCTATATCGCCCTATAAGGAATCTAACTATCCAAAAAAAAAAAAAAGAGTTTTGTGGGGTGACAGAAACCCTTTAAGGGATAATACTAACAGACAGTTGAGAAGGAAGTTGAGCATAGACATAAGTCCTCTTTAACCAGTTGACAGGAATTGTCAGAGCCTTTATGGTTCAGTACAGATAGTCCTGGGGAGAGTTCCTGCCTCCGTCTCAATTAAGTTATAAGAAATGGGTGCAAAGCAAGGAAAGGTCTCTACACCCCCTCCGTATGTAGGATAAACATGTGAGGATTATTATAGTGGTCCAAGAGAGAATGCTGAGCCCTCTGTGGGAATTAATGGGATACTGACCAGATCTTATAAAGCTCCTCCCCTCTTGATCCAACATCTATACAAGCACCAGTCAATGTTCACACACAGTTTTAGGATCATTCCAAATTGTCCTGTGAATTTATTAGGGAGAGATTTGTTTGTTCTGTTAAGGTTGCAGTTGGGGATTAGCAAGACGAGACACCTACATGTCACATCCTCAGTTATGCCCATTCATGTACCAAAGGATAATTGTTTTTTATATTTGGAATGCCAACCTCAGGAGCCGCTACTTGATCCGGTTCCTCCTGAGGTTTGGGCAAATACTGACCAAGTTGTTGGTCTTATCTCTTGTACACCATATAAGGCAATGCTTAAGCCCGGCGCTGCACCTGTTTATATTAAACAATACCCCCTTTCCCCAGAAAAAGAAAAGGGGATAGAGTCTATGTTGAATTCCTAGAGGCAGGGGTTATTGAGGAAATTATTTCCCCCTATAATACACCTATCAACCTAGTGAGAAAGGCAGATAATACCTTTAGGTTTGTCCAGGATCTTAGAGCGGTAAATGCACAGATCATACCCATAGCCCCTGTGGTTCCAGACGTACCATCTCTGCTATCAGCATTTCCTGCCCATGCAGAGTTTTTCTCTGTTATTGATTTAAAGAATGCTTTTTTTTCTGTTCCAGTTGACAAGGCCACTCTTTGCCTTCACATTTAATTTCGCCAGTATACTTGGTGTAGAAATGCCTCAGGGTTTATGTAGACTCCCCAGTAGTCTACTCCATTGTCCTCCAAGTAAGGACCCTGCGCCCTTGGACTGCCCCTCATGGTTCTGTCCTTCTACAATAAGTGGACGATCTCCTCATATGTAGTTCTACTCGGGAGGCCTGCAGCAGACTGTGTTAGTTTATTACTGTGGTTATGTGAAAGTGGTCACAAAGTTTCTAGGAAGAAATTAAAATGGTGTATAGAAAGTGTTGAGTATTTGGGCTTTCTTCTCAGTGAAGGTGAGAGGAAAATCAGCCATGCCAGAATTACCGCCGTACTGGGTCTGCCCCACCCACAAACCAAGAAAGACATGTTGACCTTTCTTGGCATGATTGGTTACTGCCGCAATAGATTGCTTGATTGATCCTACTCTGATAATATTATGAGACAAGCCCACTAATCTGATAAATGCCTGACTTCATTAAATGGTCTGATAAAATGTTACAAGCTTTTAGTCATTTGAAATGTGCAAATGTACAATGTGTTTCAAGTCCTGGTTTGGGCCTACCCGACTATGGCGTGATGTTTCACTTATTTGCCAGGGACAATTGTAAAACCATGGCGGGAGTCCTGGTGCAAGATCATGGAGGCAAATTACGCCCTGTTGCTTTTTTCTTAAAAGTGGTTCCCGTACAGGTTCAGGGCATGCCTGCGTGTCTTCGGAATTTGGCAGCCTGTGCTATGGTCGCTGAGATGGCCACACCTATCACCCTAGGTCATCCCACCACTCTGCATACCTCACACAATGTTCAGGCCCGATTGAAGAACATACATACACAACATATATCAGCACAAAGACTGAGTGGATATGAAGTTTTGTTGCTATCTAATCCTCAACTTCATATCAAATACTCAGCACCCACATTCGGTCCAATGGCTATACTGAATGCCCTACATGGCTACAAGGGAGAGCAGGATGATTTTCCTCCTCCTCATGCATGTACTGAACTTATACATGAACATACCTCACCTAGGCCTGACTTACAGTCCACACCCATTGAAGGAGCACCTGATATTTTTGTGGATGGATCCTGTTCCCGCCCTAATGACAACCACTTATCATGCAGGATACGCTGTGGTTCAACTCCCTGAGTTATACTGGAATCGAAACCTAAACCTTTTCAGTCAGCCAATCAGCTGAAATGATTGCCCTCACTAGAGCTTGTTGTCCTTTTTTGAGGGGAAAGATGTAAATGTATACACCGATTTCAAGTATGCCTTTGCGATTGTACATGTCATGGGGTAATCTGGCAGAGGAGAGGCTTCATAGCTGCAGATGGGAGACACAAATCTCACATTCCACCCTAGTAATGTATCTCCTGGCCGCCATCCAATTACCAAGCAAAAGTTGCTAATATCCATTGTAAGGCACATACTTGATCTCCAAACGCACATAGCTAAAGGGAATGCCCTAGCTGATCAGGCAGCAAAGGAGGCTGCTATTAGAACGGCAGCAACAGTTCAAATGCCCTCCCTAGCCCCAGACATTACCCTTACTGACAATTTATTGCTAAGCCTCCAGGATTTGGCTACCAGTAGTGACAAAATAGAATGGCAGTCGGTAGGTACAGTACAAGACCCTGATACGGGTCTTATTTGCAAAGAGGGGAAACCATGTATCCTAGTTGCAAGCGCCCCGATTTTAATTGCACAATATCATGGTCTTGGCCATAGGGGAGCACAGGCAACCCACTGACCTCATTCGGGAGAGATTTATTTATACCAGGTCTTAGATCAAAGGTACAATCTTATGTTTCACGGTGTATTATATGTCTCAGAAACAACCCAAATAATTCAAAGAAGGCCAAAAACCAGCATCTGAATTACCCGACTTCGCCATTCACTCACTTACAAATTGACTTCACCCATATCCCAAAGACAGGAAGAAAGCAGAAGTATGCCCTTGTAATTGTGGATATGTTCTCTAGATGGCCAGAGGTTTTTCCCACTACCAATGAAAACCACACAAATTGTGGTAAAAAATTTTGCTACAAGAGATCATCCCCAGATGGGGGTGTACTGTTCAAATTGACTCAGATAATGGCCCAGCTTTTGCGTCCAGGGTATGTAAGAAGCTTTCCAAAGCCCTTAGGATTGACTGGAAGTTCCACCTCCCTTATCACCCACAGAGTTCCGTGGTAGTAGAAAGGATGAATAGAACAATTAAAGAAAAGATAAGGAAAATTACTGGAGGCATGTTCACTAATTGGAAAAAAATTCTTGCCTATATCCTAGCAGAAATTAGGATGCAGCCTAATAAGAATACTGGTTACTCACCATTTGAGGTCCAAATGGGAGACCCCTTCCCCACCCCTTGGGGTCCAAGGCCCTCCGTGATAAAAAAAAAAAGGGGATCTAGAAGTAGTACAGGCAGAATATGTGAGGAAACTTGTAGAAACTTTAGATCAAATTGAACGAGATGTTGCTCGTGCCTCTCCTTTCTCTTCACAGGAACCTACGCATCCTTTCCAACCAGGAGACGTGGTGATAGTCCAGCGCCTGGCAAAAGGACGAAAACAGACTGGTATCAGTCACCAGAACAGCGATTCTCACAGAAGAGGCTCCAATCTGGATTCACGCTAGCAGAGTGAAAAGGGTCCCTGAGGCTTCTTCTCCGGTGACAGACAAAGACAAAGAGGGTGAAGCAGGTGTAAAAATCCCTGAACAAAGAGGGAGCTCAGAAGAAGTTTCCCTGAAAAGTGCCTTGCCACAGGCTGAAGATGATGACCCCATAATATTCTGGGAGATTTGTTTGTCTGTGTTAATATTAATCTCTGTTGTTTCTTGCCAGTCTGGCTTATTACTACATGTATTTATCACCCAGAGGGAGATGAGTTGCCTTCTGCGGGCACCAAATAATCAGTCAGTATATAAAAGAGCTCAGGAGCAAGATCCCTTTGCTCCCGTCCCCTTTAATTCTGAACAGAATAGTATAGTCCAGGATGGCAAATGCCCAAAAATGTTGTTCATTGTGCCTTAAAGACTTACAGAGCCCACGGGATCTTATGGTTATTGCTGTGCCTACACCCGTTGAATCCCTCCTTGAAGTCTGGTCAAAGGCTAACAATACACAATCTTTTATTCCCCTTGTAGACTTCTGTGAAGAGTGTCAGAAATTAGGAAATAGCAGGGATAATATTAGAATAATTACTATTAATGTGACTGCAGCAGAGACTTGTTTACCTTTTCCCAGGATATGACTTTATATTGTTATAGTAGAGACATAAAAAAGTGGATTACCTAAGAATAGTGTATATGATTATATTGACGACACCTGTAAAAAGAATAGTAGGCTTGCTAGCTCCCTGAATAATTCCATGAGTTGTAATAAGACTCCCAGTTTTATCTATAATATAATGCTCCTAAGGGATGTTTTTTGTCTTGTGGTAACAACACTACAATACATTCCTGCTAATGTATTGGAGGTCCCTGTGCGTTATCCAGGCTGACTTTGGCCCTTCCCAGTCAACCCCCTATCAGGAGAGCTTACAGATCGGTTACCAAGACTTTATCAGAAGACTGTGACTCTACTTTACCCCTTCTCAGCCGTACAGAATATACAAGTTTGGGAGCCTCTATATTAGGAGTGCCTGGACTGGCTATATATAATACTCGTACTATAAATTCTATTGCATGTGATTTGGCTAAATCTCTGAATCATACCTCTATTGCCTTATCAGACATGCTTTTAGATATACATGGCGTAAGAGGAGCAGTGCTAGAAACTAGATTTGCTGTGGATTATCTGTTACTTAAACATAATATAGGATGTCAAGATTTTAAAGGAATGTGTTGCTGTCACGAGTTGGAGGTCCCAGGAGAGACCACCGCGTCGTCAAGCAATAAACGGAAATCAGGTACAGACACATAAGAGTTTATTGCACAAACAGAAACATAGAAAGCAGCACAGATAAAACATGAGCTCTATGTACCGTCAGCACAGTGGGAGGAAACCCCCACTGCGCCACTGTCTAGCAATACTCCAGAGGGTCGTAACCAAGCAACTCCTGGTTTTCACTAGAGCCCCAGATGGCAGGGTTAGACTTAGCCGCAGGAAGTCGCCAGGGTCCACTCTGGAGCGTGACCTAGACAGTGACAGCAGGAGCGATGGACAACAGGTACCAGAAGGTACCGACGGCACATAGGCATACATAACATACAGGCAAATACAAAACAGAGCAACTAATGATACAAGCAGGAGTTCACGCAAGGGAGCAGGAGTGGCAATAAGCAGAGAAGGACTTGCTCCACCAGTAGTAAACTGCATGGCCTTGTCATGCCACTCTGCTGCAAAGGCTTGCTGAACACAGACATATGAATACAAAACAGGGCAACTAATAATACAAGCAGGAGTTCACGCAAGGGAGCAGGAGTGGCAATAAGCAGAGAAGGACTTGCTCCACCAGTAGTAAACTGCATGGCCTTGTCATGCCACTCTGCTGCGAAGGCTTGCTGAACACAGACATATGAATACAAAACAGGGGAACTAATAATACGAGCAGGAGTTCACGCAAGGGAGCAGGAGTGGCAATGAGCAGAGAAGGACTTGCTCCACCAGTAGTAAACTGCATGGCCTTGTCATGGCACTCTGCTGCAAAGGCTTGCTGAACACAGACATCAGAATAAACACAAAGTAACTAAAACATAACAGGCAGATCAGATATCAGAAAGACAGGAAAGAGGACATCAGAGAATGTAAAAGAGGACGCAAATGAACAAGTAGGGAAACCCACAGAGCACAGACAGACAGACACGGATCCCATGGGTCAGCAGCATGGGAGAGAAAGTACAAACCAGGACAAGACAACACACACCAGGAGAGCTGACACAGAACTGAGGAAACCTCAGCCTTATATACAGGTTCCATGGGTGCAGCAGAGAGACCACACCCATGGAGCAGACAGAGGATTAACTCCTAATAGGAATACAGGGGAGTTAACCCATACAGAACCACAAATAATACAGAGGAACGGAGCTGCAGCGAGAGCATAGACAGAAGGTCACAGCCAGCAGTAATGACTGTGACAGTTGCTTTAATTTATCTGACCATTCCAGATCAATCCAGTCCCATAATCAAGCGTTACATGAAATTGCCAATAATATCAAGAAAGATGTTGATTCATCCTCTTGGTGGGACTGGTTATTGAGCTGGCTGCCGGATTTGAGTTGGTTAAGAACATTATTTATCAGTATTATGATTATAATTGCTTCCTTGATTGTTGTATCCAATGTATCCCTTCCCTCATACAGATTTTTTGTGTAATGTGTCCAAAACCCACAGATCCTGGACAATCATATGCTACTTACCTCTCTATGAGAGTAAGAAGATAAGTCGTATTCATGACTTAAGAGGGGATTGAAGGGTTAAATAGAATAAGCTATATGATGTGTAGGAATGACAGGATGTTGGGGGACATCATACTAGAGGGTGAATGTATTTACTTTAGCCGTATGTCCATATATGGAATTGGTTTTACTCAGCAACATTGTATATGTGAGCCACATCTGTTTCCTGTATGGATGTAGGTATAAGAAGCAGTATTGTCAAGATTAAATCAGAGTCGTTTCAGTGACCATAGTGTGTGTGTCATTGAGACATAGCTCTCCAGGCGCCTGTCTTTGGGGACGAAGGAGGAATCAGGGTGCATTCAGAAGCAGATCTCTTTCAGGGATCAGGATACACAGAGATCACAGGCAGTCTTATAGGCTTAATATAGTGCACACCATGGAGTATATTACGCGTAAATTGGAAGCTTGGGAAAATCTGCCACTGACATTAATAGGTAGAGCAAATATGATAAAAATGGCGCTGTTACCGAAACTTCTATAGCTTTACAGAGCAGCTCCCACAAAGATCCCCCATATTCACTTTGATTCCCTAGATAAGATTTTTTCCCCTTTTCTGTGGAAACACCAGTCCCCTCGCATTGCTAGGAAATCTTTGAAAGCCTTATACAATCAAGGGGGTTTGAGATTACCAGATATGTACTTGTACTACATCGCTGCCCAATTAGTGTATGCCTCTTGGTAGATAGGGCGGATGCCAATAATCCTGCAGTGGTATTAGAGGCGGCTCTGGTGGGTTCCTATGAGGCATTGGCCAACTTGGTGTATCGGGAGGGAGCAGCCTCGGCCTTGCATTACACTGAAGCGATGGCTACAGTGGTGATGGCTTGGAAGCAGTTTGTGGTGACGCACATTGAGGGTGAGGGGAGTGCTACCTGGCCACCAATGAGTTAAATACAGGGGAGGGAGGGGGGCCACACTGGCCACCAATGAGTTAAATACAGGGGAGGGAGGGGGGGCCGCACTGGTGTCACGGCTGTATGTGAGCAACAGTAGTATACACAGTAAAAGAGCTACTGACCGGACCCCAACTAGGGAGGATAAAGGGTGACCCCTGTCAGACCCTCAAAGCTCTCCATATGCTGCTAAAGCACATGCCCGGATCCAAATGGCGGAACGAGGCATGCCCACGTACCTAAGACTGAAGACCACTGTAACCCCTACAATAGTGGAAGGGGCACGGCCACCGGTGCCCTACTCAGTATATGGAGGGAACCGTGGCCACCTCAGATCCAGTCAGAAAATAATCAGGTACACAACAATGTCTGTACACTTAGCTGAAGGTGTTGAAGCCGCAGAGAAGACGGATCCAAGGACAGCTGTCAATATCCGGAGTGCTTGCTGCAGCAGAACACAGGTCCAGTGAACTGATAGCTACAAGTGAAGATACTAAAGCAAGAGCTACAACTGAAATGAGAACTATAATCCACGCCCTACAATAGGAGGAGGGGTGATATAAAGAGAGGGAAATCAAACGCATGAGGAACAGCTGGGAGGAAGGAAACCAAAAGTAAACAGAGCAGTGAGAACTCCTCCCAGCTCTAGTAGTGACATCATCACAGGGGTGGAGAAACAGAGCTGTGAGAACGTCCCAAAGCTCTGGTAGTGACAGTACCCCCCCCCCCCCTCTACGGGTGGACTCCGGACACCCAGGACCCACCTTCTCAGGATGAGCCCTATGAAATGCCCTGATGAGGCGAGTGGCTTTAATGTCCGACACCGGAACCCACATCCTCTCCTCAGGACCATAACTCTTCCAATGAACGAGGTTCTGAAGAGAACCGCGGACAATGCGAGAGTCCACAATTCTGGAAACCTCAAACTCCAGATTGCCATCAACCAAAATCGGAGGAGGAGGCAAAGAGGAGGGTACCGTGGGCTGGACATATGGTTTTAAGAGAGATCTGTGAAATACATTATGTATCTTCCAACCCCGTGGAAGATCAAGACGGAAGGCAACAGGATTGATGACTGACAAGATTTTATAAGGCCCAATAAACTTGGGACCCAATTTCCAGGAGGGAACCTTCAGTTTAATATTTCTTGTAGACAACCACACCAGATCACCCACATTCAGGTCCGGACCAGGCACACGTCTCTTATCAGCCACACGCCTATACCTCTCACTCATCTTTTTAAGATTACTCTGAATCTTTTGCCAAATGGTAGACAAAGACGAGGAAAATCTCTCCTCCTCAGGTAAACCAGAAAGAGCCCCTCCCGAGAATGTCCCAAACTGCGGATGGAACCCATATGCACCAAAGAATGGTAACTTATCAGAAGATTCCTGACGACGGTTGTTCAGAGCAAACTCAGCAAGAGGGAGAAATGAACACCAATCCTCCTGGTTCTCTGCCACAAAACAGCGCAAATATGTCTCCAGATTCTGATTGAGGCGCTCAGTCTGACCATTCGACTGCGGGTGAAAAGCAGAAGAGAAGGACAGCCGAACCCCCAGGCGAGAACAGAAAGCCTTCCAGAACCTGGACACAAACTGCGTGCCTCTATCGGAAAAAATATCAGAGGTATGCCGTGCAATTTAACAATATGGTCGACAAAAGCTTGCGCCAACGTTTTAGCATTGGGTAAACCAGGGAAAGGTACGAAATGAGCCATCTTGCTAAAACGGTCCACCACCACCAGGATCACCAACCTCCCCGAGGAACGAGGAAGATCCATGATAAAGTCCATGGACAGGTGTGTCCAAGGACGGGAAGGTATGGGTAACGGGAGAAGGGAACCTGAAGGCCGTGAACGAGGGACCTTAGCGCGAGCGCACGTCTCACAAGCAGCCACAAAACCCTCCACCGACTTACGAAGAGCCGGCCACCAAAATCTCCGAGCAATGAGATCTACCGTGGCTCTACTCCCGGGGTGACCAGCAAGAACCGTATCATGATGCTCCTTAAAGAGTTTGTGACGTAGCTCAGGAGGCACGAACAACTTCCCAGAAGGACAACGGGCAGGTGCCTCAGTCTGGGCAGCCTGGACCTCGGCCTCCAAATCGAAATATAGAGCAGAAACAACTACCCCCTCCGCCAAAATGGGACCCGGGTCCTCGGAGTTTCCTCCTCCCGGAAAACAGCGAGAGAGAGCATCAGCCTTCACATTTTTTATCCCAGGTCGGAATGTAACAACAAAATTGAATCTGGAGAAGAACAGAGACCATCTGGCCTGTCTCGGATTCATACGCCTGGCCGACTCCAAGTATGCCAGATTCTTATGGTCGGTAAAAACGGTGATAGGGTGCCTGGCCCCCTCCAACCAATGGCGCCATTCCTCGAAATCCAACTTGATGGCCAACAACTCCCTATCTCCCACATCATAGTTTCTCTCTGCCGGGGAGAGTTTTTTAGAGAAAAAGGCACAGGGTCGCCATTTGGCAGGAGAAGGGCCCTGGGATAAAACCGCACCCACACCCACCTCGGAAGCATCCACCTCAACAATAAAAGGTAAGGAAACATCGGGATGCACCAAGACGGGAGCAGACGCAAAACTCTCTTTAATCTTAGAAAAGGCTGCAAGCGCCTCCTCCGACCAAGAGGAAAAATCAGCCCCCTTTTTTGTCATGTCAGTAAGGGGTTTGACAACAGAGGAATAATTCAAAATGAACTTTCTGTAATAGTTCGCAAAACCCAGAAAGCGCATCAATGCCTTCTGATTCTCAGGAAGCTCCCACTCAAGTACAGCACGGACCTTCTCCGGATCCATGCGAAAACCAGAAGCAGAGAGGAGAAAACCCAGAAATTGAATCTCCGATACCATAAAAAGACATTTCTCCAGCTTGGCGTACAATTTATTTTCCCGCAGAATCTGCAGAACCTGAAAAAGATGGTCCTGATGGGTCTGAACATCAGGGGAAAAAAATCAAAATATCATCAAGATACACCAATACAAATTTCCCCATTAAATGGTAGAAAATACTATTAACAAAATGCTGAAAGACGGCTGGAGCATTCATCAGGCCGAAAGGCATAACGAGATTCTCGAAATGCCCGTTAGGGGTATTAAAGGCCGTTTTCCATTCATCCCCCTCTCTGACCCTGACCAGGTTGTAAGCGCCTCTCAAATCCAATTTGGAAAACACCTTGGCCCCAACAATTTGGTTGAAGAGGTCCGGGATCAGAGGAAGGGGATAGGGATCGCGAATCGTGATACGGTTCAGCTCCCTAAAATCTAGGCAAGGTCTCAGAGAGCCATCTTTTTTTTTAACAAAAAAAAAACCTGCGGCCACAGGTAACTTTGAGGGACGAATATGCCCCTTCTCGAGACTCTCGGAAATATAAGTTCGCATTGCGATTCTTTCCGGTTGTGAGAGATTGTAGAGGCGTGCTTTTGGCAGCTTGGCGCCGGGAATGAGGTTAATGGGACAGTCAAACTCCCGGTGAGGAGGTAGCTCCTGAACACCGCTCTCGGAAAACACGTCCGAGAAATCAGAGAGAAATGATGGCACAGTTTTAGTAGACACCACTGCAAAAGTCGCTGTGAGACAATTCTCTCTACAAAAGTCACTCCACTCATTTATTTGCCTTCCTTGCCAATCAATAGTGGGGTTATGTCTAGTGAGCCAGGGTAACCCCAAAACTAGAGGAGAAGGCAATCCGTTAAGGACAAAACAAGATATATCCTCCACATGAGTGTCACCTACAGCTAGCCAGATATTGTGAACAATGCCCTTCAGAGATCTCTGTGAGAGTGGAGCAGAGTCAATAGCAAAAACAGGTATATCCTTTTCTAATGTGCAAACCTGAAAACCATGCATGGCTACAAATTGAGTGTCAATAAGATTGACGGCCGCTCCACAATCGACAAAAATCTCACAAGAAATGACTTTGCTCTCTAGCGCCACCCTGGCAGACAGGAGAAAACGGGAACTGCAGGTCAGAGGAAAAGCATCAATTCCTACATCAACTTTGCCCAAAGTAGCAGATGAAGCAGAATTTGATGATTTACCTTTTGAGGTTTTTCTCTTATTATCGCTTTTAGTACAGTTCAAGAATCTCCTAGACGGACAAACATTTGCCAAATGACCTATGCCCCCACAACAAAAACACACCATACTCTGAGGACTAAATCCTCTTTTATCAGGGGCAAGTCGACCTAGCTGCATGGGCTCCTCCTCAGAAGGGAGCGAGACAGGATGAGGCCCCTGCACACTGAATGAGTCTGCACCACTGCCCCTAGACTGACAATGGCTGGACAGAGGTCTCGTTTCTTTCTCTTAGACGCCTGTCAAGGCGTACCGCCAATGACATGGCAGACTTTAAGGACGTTGGTCTCTCATGGAAAGCAAACGCATCTTTCAATCTCTCTGAGAGACCATGACAGAACTGACTCCGGAGTGCAGCATCATTCCAACCCGAATCAGCTGCCCATCTCCGAAATTCAGAACAATAAAGCTCCGCAGACAGTTTGTTCTGGCATAAAACACGTAAGTTAGATTCGGCCAGAGCAACACGATCCGGGTCATCATAAATCTGCCCCAGGGCCACAAAAAATCTTTCCACGGATCGAAGGGAGGGATCCCCTGATGGCAGCGAAAAAGCCCAAGTCTGAGCATTACCCCTGAGCAGGGAGATGACAATCCTCACCCTCTGCTCCTCCTTACCAGAGGAGTGGGGACACAAGCAAAAATGGAGTTTGCATGCCTCTCTGAAGCGAACAAAATTCTCACTGCCCCCGGAGAACGTTTCCGGAAGTGAGACCTTTGGCTCGCAACAGACTCCATGAGCCAGAGCAGAGCCCAATGCTTGAAGCTGAGTCATAGATTGACGGAGATCCGCTAATTCCAAAGAAAGACCCTGCATGCGGTCAACCAGGCCAGAAAGCGGATCCATGTCAAAAAAGGACGGTTTTGGTGGATTATAATGTCACGGCTGTATGTGAGCAACAGTAGTATACACAGTAAAAGAGCTACTGACCGGACCCCAAATAGGGAGGATAAAGGGTGACCCCTGTCAGACCCTCAAAGCTCTCCCTATGCTGCTAAAGCACATGCCCGGATCCAAATGGCGGAACGAGGCATGCCCACGTACCTAAGACTGATGACCACTGTAACCCCTACAATAGTGGAAGGGGCACGGCCACCGGTGCCCTACTCAGTATATGGAGGGAACCGTGGCCACCTCAGATCCAGTCAGAAAATAATCAGGTACACAACAATGTCTGTACACTTAGCTGAAGGTGTTGCAGCCGCAGAGAAGACGGATCCAAGGACAGCTGTCAATATCCGGAGTGCTTGCTGCAGCAGAACACAGGTCCAGTAAACTGATAGCTACAAGTGAAGATACTAAAGCAAGAGCTACAACTGAAATGAGAACTATAATCCACGCCCTACAATAGGAGGAGGGGTGATATAAAGAGAGGGAAATCAAACGCATGAGGAACAGCTGGGAGGAAGGAAACCAAAAGTAAACAGAGCAGTGAGAACTCCTCCCAGCTCTAGTAGTGACATCATCACAGGGGTGGAGAAACAGAGCTGTGAGAACGTCCCAAAGCTCTGGTAGTGACAACTGGCCACCAATGAGTTAAATACAGGGGAGAAATAAAGGGGGGGCCGCCTGAGGGGTTAATTGTGCGGATCACAGCCCCCTGTAGGAGATCGGGTGCTGCCAGGCAGCAGGGGGCAGTCATGTACACAGTTCTTAGTATATTCTAACTTGAAGCGTCCCCATTACCATGGGAACGCCTCTGTGTTAGAATATACTGTCGGATCTGGGTTTTCACGAAATGAAAACTCAGATCTAAAAAGCTTTTATGCAGACGGATCAGCGGATCAGGCTGTGTGAAAGTAGCCTACGGGCACGGATGACGGACGCGGATGACAATCTTGTGTGCATCCGTATTTTTTCACGGACCCATTGACTTGAATGGGCCCGTGAACCGTTGTCCGTCAAAAAAATAGGACAGGTCATATTTTTTTGACGGACAGGAAACACGAATCACGGATGCGGATGAAAAACGGTGCATTTTCCGAGTTTTCAACGAACCCATTGAAAGTTAATGGGTCCACAGAAAATCACGGAAAACGGAACAACGGACACACACAACGGTCGTGTGCATGAGGCCTTATCCCTGTGTTTGAAATGTGGCCCCATTGAATCTGTGGCTCGGTTGAAACAACCTTATAAACCTCATTATTCTATGTTGAAATTATGAAAATGCAAGACTCGCCGCTCTGTCGCTCCTTCGAGCGTTGGAAGGTTGATATCCCAGATCTGGAGGCGTACACAGGGTTTATCTCACTCCAGTGCGTCCGCATCATATGAGTAAGCTCCCAGACCCTTCTTGTTCCAGGTGTGGTGAGCCGAGAGGATCTTTATATCACATGGTATGGACTTGTCCTGTTGTGCGGGGGTACTGGAGTGAGATTTGTAATTTTATCTCCTCGAAGTTGGGGCTTCCGGGGATACTTTCTCCTATAGTCTGTCTTTTGGGTTTGGTGGCAGAAATAGTTCCAACCAAATATGGAAGGAAGTTGCTCCGTTTACTCATGTTCTATGGGAGGAAAATAATCCTTTTGAATTGGAAACCTCCAAAGAACCCTACCCTTGGTTCCTGGATCCAACTGATAAATGCTGATCTGCAGATGTATAAACTCACTTATGCAGCGAGGGGAACGCCTGATAGATTTGATCAGATTTGGGGCTTATGGTTAAGTGCGCAGGGTACTATCTGATTTTATGGGTAGGGATCTGGGACTCCAGGATGTATGAATGTGTGTGTGAATGATTGTCTGGTCTGGTACTAGTAAATATGCCATGATGTATCGCGGGACTGCCTTCATGTTTGTAACATATTGCCGCTGTGTTATTCTGATGTATTTTCCGTATAGGGATCCTTGTATAAGTACTGGATTACGGACTTGTCGTCCGGTTGTCTTTGTTTTCTGTATCCCTTTGGGATTTGAGAAGTTCGCAATCTTAAAATGCTTTCTATAAATAAACACTATTAAAAAAAAAAAAAAAGTTCAAACTATGAAACCATTAGCCCCTAACTCAAAGAGAACCCATAGTTCCAGTGCACTGGGTAACCTCAATACTCAAGACATGGTGGCAGAGGCCCACTTCAGGCCCCATGACGTCACGCGCTGGAGCCAAACTTATCGGGACAGAGGCAGCTGAAGAGAGAGGAGGATTTCCACGAGTGTCTGGTCGCCATGCATTACTTGACTGCCTGGCACAACAGCAGGCTTGTGAGAGGAAAGGCAGGCCCAACAGTTTCCACCTATCAAACAGGACACTGCAACTGTTAGGAAGGTACTGACCACCGCACCAACCCCCAACAACACCCATGGTAGGCATGAAACTCCAGATATCCCAAACCAGCTTAGCTAGCACTGGAACTGACACACAGCAATTGCTGTGGTGCTGCACTGATCCTCTCTCCAACTGGAAGACACAGAGGTGGAGCTGGAGGAGGATCTAATTTATTCTTGCTGTCTCTACTTGGCAGGGGCGGGAGGAGGTTATTTCAGCACCAGACCCGCAAATTATTAATGAGAGAAAATAGATGGATATTGCGCACAGGCGCTATGGGCCCGCTAGGTCTAAATGATAAAATAGATTGCCAAGTGTTTCTTTAATATGCCAGCAAGAGATTGTTTTTAAGATTGTGTTTCAATACAGTCTGTAGCACCGGCTCCAGGGTGACGTCAGACGAGTGCGCCAAGTCAGTGACGCAGCAGATGACGTCACAATGGTGAGACGCCGGAGCTGATGCTTAAATAACTGGCACAGATGCGCAGTTATACCAAGGGCCAGATGAAGCGCTGACGCGTGAAACGGCCGTCGCAAATCTTAACCACTGCATGCCAGTATGCAAGTCCATCCCATGCCACATTTATATGTACTCAGCTTTTGAATCCAGCTATTTGTGTACTCAGCTATAAACATGTACCCAGCTTATGATGTATTCAGCTACAACTGTTCATGTATTCAGCTTTTTTGATGTACCCAGCGATCCATCCAAGTATTAAAAAAGCTTGTTGCACTGATCGGTGAGTGCCACCTGAATATTTTCTTCTCACTTGTCGGTATGATACTACTGAAGGGCAGAGCACCATCGGGCAGCACACCTGTACTCCCCGTGCATTAATAGTGACATTTAACTGGAATAGAAAGGGGAAACATAGCAGTGCCACTCAGACGGTCATGTTATCTCAGCACAAGCGCAGTCATGGAGGATTAAAGGGAAAAATGGCTGTTCTGACCTTTTTTTTTTATGGCATTCACCTGATGGGCATCATATTTTTATAGAGCCAGTCGTTACGGACATGGTGATACCAAATCATGTTTTAGGTGTTGCCATTTTCTGAGCGGAATATATTCTGAAAATGGTCTTGTGTGATGGCTTGTATTTTTTCAGATGAGTTGACGTTTTCATTGGCAGCATTTTACAGTAAATGAGACTTTGATCGTGTGCTGATTTTAGGTGGCGAGATGAGCAAACAATGGCTGTTCTGGTATCAAAGGAGCACTTTTTTTTTTTAAATAAACTACTTTTTTTTTGTCCCACTAGGGGACTTCAACTTCAGATGGTCTGAATACTTTTACAATGCATTACAAAACATGCTGTATTGCAATGCACTGTAACTATCGGTATTAGACTGGGCTCACATAAAGTTTGTCTTTTAACGTGTACAAAATACGTATATCTCAATGCTATACAGTGACATCTGTTACCAGTTTCATTGTAAAAGCATATACGATATTTTTTTTACTGGACTCAATAGGATTAGGGATGAGCGAACCCGAACTGTATAGTTCGGGTTCGTACCGAATTTTGGGGTGTCCGTGACACGGACCCGAACATTTTCGTAAAAGTCCGGGTTCGGGTTCGGTGTTCGGCGCTTTTTGAAAGGCTGCAAAGCAGCCAATCAACAAGCGTCATACTACTTGCCCCAAGAGGCCATCACAGCCATGCCTACTATTGGCATGGCTGTGATTGGCCAGTGCAGCATGTGACTCAGCCTCTATATAAGCTTGGGTCACGTAGCGCTGCACGTCACTCTGCTGTTACAAGTGTAGGGAGAGGTTGCAGCTGCGACGTTAGGGCGAGATTAGGCAGTGATTAACTCCTCCAAAACACTTAAGACAGTGATCGATCTACAGCTGTGGATCATTGAACTGCTGCTATTCAATTGCTCACTGTTTTTAGGCTGCCCAGAGCGTTTTTCAGTCACTTTTTTCTGGGGTGATCGGCGGCCATTTTGTGGCTTGTGGTGCGCCAGCACAAGCTGCCACCAAGTCCATTTAACCATCAATAGTGTGGTTATTTTTTGCTATATCCTACAAGAGGGGCAAGCTGTCACCGAGTCCATTTAACCATCAATAGTGTGGTTATTTTTTTGGCTATATCCTACATCAAGGGCAAGCTGCCACCAAGTCCATTTAACCATCAATAGTGTGGTTGTTTTTTGGCTATATCCTACATCAGGGGCAAGCTGCCACCAAGTCCATTTAACCATCAATAGTAAGGTTATTTTTTGGCTATATCCTACATCAGGGGCAAGCTGCCACCAAGTCCATTTAACCATCAATAGTGTGGTTATTTAAATCTATCCCTAAAAGGTTATATTAGATTCAAGGTGCTGATAGGGTCATTCTCAATAACTTCACACACACGCTACTGTGCATATCCAAGTCGAATTCTGTCCGTAAACGTATACCTGTCACCCAGCGCCTAAATAATGGGCCTCAAATTTATATTCAGCAAAATCTGTGGCTATTGCTGTAGCTGCTCAAGTTATTTTGTGTCCGTCAAAGCACAGTTTTTGTTCTGGGTTGAAATACAATTCCCAACCTAGCAATTTTCTAAATTAGTGGTTTCTGCTGTATCAGGCCTACTTTAAATCTATCCCTAAAAGGGTATATTAGATTCAAGGTGCTGATAGGGTCATTCTCAATAACTTCACACACACGCTACTGTGCATATCCAAGTCTAATTCTGTCCGTAAACATATACCTGTCACCCAGCGCCTAAATAATAGGCCTCAAATTTATATTCAGCTAAATCTGTCATTACTGCTGTGCCTGTATTAGTGTAATACGGTACCTAAATAGATAGCCAGATAGTGTTAGGTGTCTGTAAAAAAAAGGCCTGAATTTGAATTCAATACATTGGGCCAAATAATATTTTTCTTATTGTGGTGAACGGTAACAATGAGGAAAACATCTAGTAAGGGACGCGGACATGGTCGTGGTGGTGTTAGTGGACCCTCTGGTGCTGGGAGAGGATGTGGCCGTTCTGCCACAGCCACACGTCCTAGTGAACCAACTACCTCGGGTCCCAGTAGCCAGCAGAATTTACAGCGATATTTGGTGGGGCCCAATGCCGTTCTAAGGATGGTAAGGCCTGAGCAGGTACAGGCATTAGTCAATTGGGTGGCCGACAGTGGATCCAGCACGTTCACATTATCTCCCACCTAGTCTTCTGCAGAAAGCGCACAGATGGCGCATGAAAACCAAGCCCATCAGTCTGTCACATCACCCCCATGCATATCAGGGAAACTGTCTGAGCCTCAAGTTATGCAGCAGTCTCTTATGCTGTTTGAAGACTCTGCTGGCAGGGTTTCCCAAGGAGACAGGTTGGCATTAGCAGGAGGTGCTTCAAACCCACATGCAGTTGTGCATATATACAGGGGAGCAAATCCTGCACTTGTGGCCCGTTGCTAATGGCAATCCCCAGCAAAATGCATACAATGGAGGATGCCCGCGGCGAACCACAAGTACCACAATAGACATCCTACACAAGGTAACAAGTGCGGATGTAATAATTAATATAACAATATAACAAAACAATAACAAACACAGGTGCACTCTGCAGAATCACTAAATCCTCAAACTGATTTTAAAATTGTCTAAGCACATGAACATGTCTAAGCCTGGACACCACGACAAGGTTTCTCAAGTAGCCCGGGACCCTACACTCTCCTACCTGAGCCGTATGGGCGATACCAGGAGCCAGTGGGCAAATTACAGGAGCATAAGGCCGACTCACAAACAACTCACCAGTTACCTCCAGCATGTGGCCATGCTTGCAATGGGAGGAGGGAGGAGTCTGTGATTCCCACTCAAGACTTGCTGATATGTCCCAGGCCTCACAGGTGCACCTAAATGTGGCCTGTAGATGGAAAACAGGCACATTTAAATAGGAGTTTATACACCTCCAGAAATCTATATATACAAACTAAGAAGACAGGGTTTCCCAAGGGCATCCACCTAGCCCTTCCCCAGGGGTGGAAGAGATAGAATGCACTAAGGCACAACCACTTATGTTTCCTGATGATGAGGACATGGGAATACCACCTCAGCACGTCTCTGATGATGACGAAACACAGGTGCCAACTGCTGCGTCTTTCTGCAGTGTGCAGACTGAACAGGAGGTCAGGGATCAAGACTGGGTGGAAGACGATGCAGGGGACGATGAGGTCCTAGACCCCACATGGAATGAAGGTCGTGCCACTGACTTTCACAGTTCGGAGGAAGAGGCAGTGGTGAGACCGAGCCAACAGCGTAGCAAAAGACAAAGAGGGAGCAGTGGGCAAAAGCAGAACACCCGCCGCCAAGAGACTCCGCCTGCTACTGACCGCCGCCATCTGGGACCGAGCACCCCAAAGGCAGCTTCAAGGAGTTCCCTGGCATGGCACTTCTTCAAACAATGTGCTGACGACAAGACCCGAGTGGTTTGCACGCTGTGCCATCAGAGCCTGAAGCGAGGCATTGACGTTCTAAACCTTAGCACAACCTGCATGACCAGGCACCTGCATGCAAAGCATGAACTGCAGTGGAGTAAACACCTTAAAAACAAGGAAGTCACTCAGGCTCCCCCTGCTACCTCTTCTGCTGCTGCCGCCTCGGCCTCTTCTGCTGCTGCCTCGGCCTCTTCCTCCGCCTCTGGAGGAACGTTGGCACCTGCCGCCCAGCAAACATGGGATGTACCACCAACACCACCACCTGCGTCACCAAGCATCTCAACCATGTCACACGGCAGCGTTCAGCTTTCCATCTCACAAACATTTGAGAGAAAGCGTAAATTCCCACCTAGCCACCCTCGATCCCTGGCCCTGAATGCCAGCATTTCTAAACTACTGGCCTATGAAATGCTGTCATTCAGGCTGGTGGACACAGACAGCTTCAAACAGCTCATGTCGCTTGCTGTCCCACAGTATGTTGTTCCCAGCCGGCACTAGTTCTCCAAGAGAGCCGTGCCTTCCCTGCACAACCAAGTATCCGATAAAATCAAGTGTGCACTGCGCAACGCCATCTGTGGCAAGGTCCACCTAACCACAGATACGTGGACCAGTAAGCACGGCCAGGGACGCTATATCTCCCTAACTGCACACTGGGTAGATGTAGTGGCTGCTGGGCCCCAGGCGGAGAGCTGTTTGGCGCACGTCCTTCCGCCGCCAAGGATCGCAGGGCAACATTCTTTGCCTCCTGTTGCCTCCCCCTCCTACTCAGCTTCCTCCTCCTCTTCTTCCACCTGCTCCTCCAGTCAGCCACACACCTTCACCACCAACTTCAGCACAGCCCGGGGTAAACGTCAGCAGGCCATTCTGAAACTCATATGTTTGGGGGACAGGCCCCACACCGCACAGGATTTGTGGCGGGGTATAGAACAACCGACCGATGAGTGGTTGCTGCCGGTGAGCCTCAAACCCGGCCTGGTGGTGTGCGATAATGGGCGAAATCTCGTTGCAGCTCTGGGACTAGCCGGTTTGACGCACATCCCTTGCCTGGCGCATGTGCTTAATTTGGTGGTGCAGAAGTTCATTCGCAACTACCCCGACATGTCAGTGCTGCTGCATAAAGTGCGGGCCGTCTGTTCGCGCTTCCGGCGTTGACATCCTGCCGCTGCTCGCCTGTCTGCGCTACAGCGTAACTTCGGCCTTCCCGCTCACCGCCTCATATGCGACGTGCCCACCAGGTGGAACTCCACCTTGCACATGCTGGACAGACTGTGCGAGCAGCAGCAGGCCATAGTGGAGTTTCAGCTGCAGCACGCACAGGTCAGTCGCACTGCGGAACAGCACCACTTCACCACCAATGATTGGGCCTCCATGCGAGACCTGTGTGCCCTGTTGAGCTGTTTCGAGTACTCCACCAACATGGCCAGTGGCGATGACGCCATTATCAGCTTTACAATACCACTTCTGTGTCTCCTTGAGAAAACACTTAGGGCGATGATGGAAGAGGAGGTGGCCGAGGAGGAAGAGGGGTCATTTTTAGCACTTTCAGGCCAGTCTCTTCGAAGTGACTCAGAGGGAGTTTTTTTGCAACAGCAGAGGCCAGGTACAAATGTGGCCAGACAGGCCACTACTGGAGGACGAGGAGGAGGTGGAGGAGGATGAAGCATGTTCACAGCGGGGTGGCACCCAACGCAGCTCGGGCCCATCACTGGTGCGTGGCTGGGGGGAAACACAGGACGATGACGATACGCCTCCCACAAAGGACAGCTTGTCCTTACCTCTGGGCAGCCTGGCACACATGAGCGACTACATGCTGCAGTGCCTGCGCAACGATAGCAGAGTTGCCCACATTTTAACGTGTGCGGACTACTGGGTTGCCACCCTGCTGGATCCCCGGTACAAAGACAATGTGCCCACCTTACTTCAAGCACTGGAGTGTGATAGGAAGATGCGCGAGTACAAGCGCACGTTGGTAGACGCGCTACTGAGAGCATTCCCAAATGTCACAGGGGAACAAGTGGAAGCCCAAGGCGAAGGCAGAGGAGGAGCAAGAGGTCGCCAACGCAGCTGTGTCACGGCCAGCTCCTCTGAGGGCAGGGTTAGCATGGCAGAGATGTGGAAAAGTTTTGTCACCACGCCACAACTAACTGCACCACCACCTGATACAGAACGTGTTAGCAGGAGTCAACATTTCACTAACATGGTGGAACAGTACGTGTGCACACCCCTCCACGTACTGACTGATGGTTCGGCCACATTCAACTTCTGGGTCTCCAAATTGTCCACGTGGCCAGAGCTAGCCTGCGTTTTGTCTGAACGTGTATTCAGCACGGCAGGGGGCGTCATTACAGAGAAACGCAGCCGCCTGTCTACAGCCAATGTGGACAAGCTGACGTTCATAAAAATGAACCAGGCATGGATCCCACAGGACCTGTCCATCCCTTGTGCAGATTAGACATTAACTACCTCCCCTTAACCATATATTATTGTACTCCAGGGCACTTCCTCATTCAATCCTATTTTTATTTTCATTTTACCATTATATTGCGGGGCAACCCAAAGTTGAATGAACCTCTCCTCTGTCTGGGTGCCGGGGCCTAAAAATATCTGACAGTGGCCTGTTCCAGTGGTGGGTGACATGAAGCCTGATTCTCTGCTATGACATGAAGCCAGATTCTATGTTATGGAACCTCTCTCCTCTGTCTGGGTGCCGGGTCCTAAATTATATGACAATGGACTGTTCCAATGTTGGGTGACGTGAAGCATGATTCTCTGCTATGGGACCTCTCTCCTCTGCCTGGGCCTAAATATCTGACAATGGACTGTTCCAGTGGTGGGTGACGTGAAGCAGGATTCTCTGCTATGACATGAAGACTGATTCTCTGCTGAGTCGCTGACATGAAGCCTGAATCTCTGTTATGGGACCTCTCTCCTCTGTCTGGGTCCCGGGGCCTAAATTATATGACAATGGACTGTTCCAATGTTGGGTGACGTGAAGCATGATTCTCTTCTATGACATGAAGACTGATTCTCTGCTGACATGAAGCCAGATTCTCTGCTATGGGACCTCTTTCCTCTGCCTGGGCCTAAATATCTGACAATGGACTGTTCCAGTGGTGGGTGACATGAGGCATGATTCTCTGCTATGACATGAAGACTGATTCTCTGCTATGGGACCTCTCTCCAATTGATATTGGTTCATTTTTATTTATTTTATTTTTATTCATTTCCCTATCCACATTTGTTTGCAGGGGATTTAACTACATTTTGCAGCCCTCTCCTGGGCTGTTTTACAGCCTTTTTAGTGCCAAAAAGTTCGGGTCCCCATTGACTTCAATGGGGTTCGGGTCCAGGACAAAGTTCAGGTCGGGTTCAGATCCCGAACATTTCCGGGAAGTTCGGCTGAACTTCTCGAACCCGAACATCCAGGTGTTCGCTCAACTCTAAATAGGATGGAAAAAAAGGTTAGTGTACTACGCTTTTGCATCTTTTTTTCACCCAACATGTACCGTCGTGGCCAAAAGTTTTGAGAATTACATAAAAATTGGAAAAGTTGCTGCTTAAGTTTTTATAATAGCAATTTGCATATACTCCAGAATGTTATGAAGAGTGATCAGATGAATTGCATAGTCCTTCTTTGCCATGAAAATTAACTTAATCCCCAAAAAAACTTTCCACTGCATTTCATTGATGTCATTAAAAGGACCTGCTGAGATCATTTCAGTAATCGTCTTGTTAACTCAGGTGAGAATGTTGACGAGCACAAATGCTGGAGATCATTATGTCAGGCTGATTGGGTTAAAATGGCAGACTTGACATGTTAAAAGGAGGGTGATGCTTGAAATCATTGTTCTTCCATTGTTAACCATGGTGACTTGCAAAGAAACACGTGCAGCCATCATTGCGTTGCATAAAAATGGCTTCACAGGCAATGATATTGTGGCTACTAAGATTGCACCTCAATCAACAATTTATAGGATCATCAAGAACTTCAAGGAAAGAGGTTCAATTCTTGTTAAGAAGGCTTCAGGGCGTCCAAGAAAGTCCAGCAAGCGCAAGGATCGTCTCCTAAAGAGGATTCAGCTGCGGGATCGGAGTGCCACCAGTGCAGAGCTTGCTCAGGAATGGCAGCAGGCAGGTGTGAGCGCATCTGCATCACAGTGAGGCAAAGACTTTTGGAAGATGGCCTGGTGTCAAGAAGGGCAGCAAAGAAGCCACTTCTCTCCAAAAACACCATCAGGGACAGATTGATCTTCTGCAGAAAGTATGGTGAATGGACTGCTGAGGACTGGGGCAAAGTCCTATTCTCCGATGAAACCTCTTTCCGATTGTTTGGGGCATCTGGAAAAAGGCTTGTCCGGAGAAGAAAAGGTGAGCGCTAACATCAGTCCTGTGTCATGCCAACAGTAAAGCATCCTGAGACCATTCATGTGTGGGGTTGCTTCTCATCCAAGGGAGTGGGCTCACTCACAAATTTTGCCCAAAAACACAGCCATGAATAAAGAATGGTACCAAAACACCATCCAACAGCAACTTCTTCCAACAATCCAACAACAGTTTGGTGAAAAAAAAAATGCATTTTCCAGCACGATGGAGCACCGTGCCATAAAGCAAAAGTGATAACTAAGTGGCTCGGGGACCAAAACATTGACATTTTGGGTCCATGGCCTGGAAACTCCCCAGATCTTAATGCCATTGAGAACTTGTGGTCAATCCTCAAGAGGCGGGTGGACAAACAAAAACCCACTAATTCTGACAAACTCCAAGAAGTGATAATGAAAGAATGGGTTGCTATCAGTCAGGAATTGGCCCAGAAGTTGATTGAGAGCATGCCCAGTCGAATTGCAGAGGTCCTAAAAAAGGGCCAACACTGCAAATACTGACTCTTTGCATAAATGTCATGTAATTGTCGATAAAAGCCTTTGAAACGTATGAAGTGCGTGTAATTATATTTCACTACATCACAGAAACAACTGAAACAAAGATCTAAAAACAGTTTAGCAGCAAACTTTGTGAAAACGAATATTTGTGTCATTCTAAAAACTTTTGGCCACGACTGTGTTAAACACAGAGCAAAAACGTGATGTGAACCCAGTCTTAGAGCTCATGCACACGACCGTATGTATTTTCCGTATTGCATGCGTTTGCTTTTTTGCAGTCACAGCCTGCCATAGCAACCAATGGCACCGGTCTATCGCATTGCAGAGAGCTGATGAAGTTAGAGAGGGAGCCCTCTCCCTCTGTAAACTACTTAGATGGATCCTAAAAGAATTAATCCACCAGCAGAGTTCTACTAATTCCAGCAGTTACAGAGGCGGCCTAGCTGCCCGATCATCACGCCATACTATTATGGAACAGACCATTAACGCCCTTCATGTACTGCAAAGGTCAGGAAGGTATTAAAGGGCTTGACATGGGTTATTCCCATGTCGGCCATAAAATCGGAGATGCGACCATTATCAGAGTGGTAGGCAAATTAAAGCAACTGTCCCACCCATCTAACTAGGACTTGCAAAAAAGAAAAACCAAATGTGAATACTGCTCATTGATATGTATTTAGGGGATTTTCAGCCATAGAAGTTTATGCAACAAATCTGCCACATGTGAAAAAAGTGTCAGGCTACTTTCATACTTGCATTGTTAATTCCGGTTTTAACAGCCTACAGAGAATCTCAAAACCGGATTAAACGAATCCATTTTAATTTTGCACATCAGGATGCATCCGTTCAGTAAGAATGCAGTACAGGGAAATCAGATCGGAAAACAAACAGATCAGTCACCAAATACATTGAAAGTCAATGGATAACGGATCCAGTTTTTTAGGATCCTAAAAAACTGGATCCGTCACTATTGACTTGCATTGTTTTTTAGTGACGGATCCAGTTTCTGTTACCAGACACAAAACTGCAGCTTGCAGTGGTTGTGTCTGGTCACAAAACAGAATGCTGACGGAACGGAAGGCAACCCGACGCATCCTGAACGGATTTCTTTCCATTCAGAATGCATGAGAACTAAACAGAAGTTTTTTTTTTCCGGTTTTGAGATACTCTGTCTGATCTCAATACCAGAAAAAAAATAATGCTTGTGTGAAACAGGCCTTAGTCCATTATGTAGCAAACATAACTTTTTGAAGTCATAGTTTGCTGGTAGTTTTCAGTACAAGCATCCCCAAACTACTAGACGAGAAATGTTCAATTGAGCATAAGTGATTGGACCTTGAGTATGAACAAAAGACAATGCCAACATAGCGCACAGGAGAATGGGGAGCAGTCAGAGACCGCACATACCTTATGTTTTGACAATATTACTGTAGTTCCGATTGAACAAGTCAATGTTCCTAATTGTTTCTTGAGGTTTAGACAGTACTTTTGGATTTTTAAGCTTGGTAGCCTTCACCATATTGTTCAAACCATTTGGTTGTAATACTCTTTTTAACCACCCGTTTCATTTTTCAAAATCAGAATAAAAAATGAAAGCTGTGCTGCAACAGTATGCTGTGGGTGACGCATGGCTTTTCTCTAAGGCTGGGGTCACATTTGAGCGTATTCGATATGCGCGTTTAACGCGCGTTTTTGTCCATAGTCAACGCGCGTATTACGCGCGTTTGTGTGATTGTCAGCAGTGTCCTATGCCCGCAAACGCGCGACAAAACGCCCCAAAGAAGCTCAAGAACTTTTTGGAGTGTAGGGTGTTTTTCAGCGCGTTCAAACGCGCTGTAAAACGCTCAAGTGAGAACCAGGGCCATAGGGAAGCATTGGTTTCCATGTGTTGAGCGTTTTACAGCGCGTTTGAACGCGCTGTAAAACACTCAAGTGTGAACCCAGCCTTAGGCTACGAACACATGTCTGTTTAGGAGATCCAGCTGCCTGATCTGGAGCAAATGCTGGCTGTTACCCAGACAAGAAAAAAATTGCATGCAACAGCATGCCAGAAAGCGGCCGAATCCCCGCTGGATCTCATTGCACACAATGGAGATCCAGCAACACCAGTTCTGTGCCACAACAGCCTGCCAAATCTCCTAACAGGAGATTTGACTAGGTCCTTCTAGACTTTTCATAAATCTCCCCCTAGGTCTTCCTGCAATCTTTTGGGTTGCACAACTCTGCTATAGTCTAACAGATTCAGGAGAATTATCTATTCACTGCAGTGATGACAAAAAAAATGACCCAGTTATTCAAACTCTACTCATTTTAAACCATGCTGCCATTTGACTCAAGTAACATTTCTCTTGAGAAAGAAGTCACATATCATCCAGGCATTAATGCTTCCCGTTCAGTGCTTTATTTTCAATCAACCCCGCTCACAACAGGCTTAGGAAAAAATATGCATTTTACAATACATTTCCAATGGATTTATATTACTTTGACATGTTTACAAATCCATTTGTCAAGAAATAAAAAAAGGGCACACCAATGCATTGTCATTTTTTGTCACTTTTTACATCTGTACAGCAGAGTAGCAAATAATTTGATCACAGCAACATCAGACCATATGGCAAATCTAACCACCACACGTGTGCACAGGAAACCCATCCTGAATGCATCAATGAGTTCCCGTGCTACAGTTTGGAGGGAATGTAGTGTGGAAAATGCAAAATTCCCTTTTTTCCAGCGTTCAGATACAAAAATATTACAGTGATCAGTTCTTATGTCAATATATTTACAAAGATTTGCACAGTTACAAAATAAATTACAGTCAGGCTTGGCAGGCAGAGTGCTCCACGAAATGTACATGTACAAAGTCAATCATTGTGTGTCACGTTCAATTCATCTGACACTCCTCCAGTTGTGGTAACAGTCTTTATACTGGCATAAGTCATCTTTCACATAAAAACGCCTTTTGACTTTTTGGTATGATTTATCCTGAATGGCTCATCCAAAGGGATATCAGATGACCAAAACAGTAAATCATGGTCAGGATGCCGATTCTTTAAGGGTTAACATTATGGACAGAACAGTAGTGATCATATAGCTACAAATATATGGCTTTTTAAAATCAGTCTTCTGCATAATTTCTACACAAACCAAAAGACAAAAAAAAAAAGAAAAAGAAAAAAAGAAAAAAAAAAGCTGCATACCAAGCCTGAAATGGTACAAAATTTTTGATTAGTAAACTGTGTTAGAAGAGCTAATAGCCATCTATCCACTGTGCAAATCCTCTTTCCACAAGAGTCCTGTTGATGGATACCACCTACAGAGGAGATAAAAAGAAAAGAACAGCTCATATACATGTATGCTATACACAAGTCTAAAGAAAACTGCAAACTGAAACCAAATGACTGTTACAGAGCAATGGTCTCAACAGTGCATAATATACTCTGCAATCAAAATCTTCACCAGGCAGTATGTTGGGCAGGTTTAGACACAGAAGAAGGTAAGTCATCGAGTTGGAGTATCCTGTGCGAGTCAGCAGGGATTTAAATCAATATATATAAGCCATACAGAAACTCTTCTCACAAAACGATGTAATGTTTAATATATTGATATTTAAATCCCTGCTCACTCAAGTCTAGAGGATGGTCTAACTCCAGCACGATCAGCAAGCCGCCATCTCTGTATACACACACTAATAAAATAAAAAGTCGTATTTAAATTGATGCGGCTGTTGCACTTAATTTTTTTTTTACATATAACATACTAAAAAAAAATATTAAAAAAAACACCACTGAGAGCGCTATAGGTGAATGAAGCTTAACCCTTAGAGGACCCTGAGATTTTCCATTTTTGCGTTTTTGTTTTTCACTCCATGCCTTCCCAACACTTAATTTTTCCGTTCACATAGCCTTATGAGGGTTTATTTTTTGCAGGACAAGTTGTACTTTCCAATGGCGCCATTTACGGTTGCATACCCTGTACCGTAGTGGGAAAAAATTCCAAATTGGGTAGAATTGGGAAAAAATGTTGACAAATTCTGACAAAGGTTTTTTGTTTGTTTTTTTACACCGTACACAATGCGGTACAATTGACCTGATATCTTCATTCTCCAGGTCAGTACGGTTACAACGATACCACATTTGTATAATTTTTCTTGCATTTCAATATTGGAAAACAAATTAATGTAAACCTGAGAAAATTTTTTTTTTTACCATATTCTGACCCCTATAACTTTTTTTTGTTATGTTTACGGGGCTGTGTGAGCGCTTTTTTTGGTGGGGTGATCTGTACTTTTCAGTGATACCAATTTGAAGTGTGTGCGAATTTTTGATCACTTAAAAAAAAAAAAAAAACAATATTGGGGAGCTGAAGTGACAAAAAAAATTGCAAAATGGCCTTTTATTTTTTTTTCTGTAACGCTATTTGCTGTATGCCATTATTATTATACTTTAAATTGTATGGCCATTTTCGCACGCAGTGATGCTCATGATTAGGGATGAGTGAATCGACTTCGGAGTGAAATATCCAAAGTCGACTCTCATAAAACCTTGTTCTAATACTGTACGGAGCTCCGGAGTATTTTCTCCAATGAGCCAAATTTATTGCTTCGCGAAGTCTCGCGGGACTTCGCGCAATAACTTCATAAATTAATTTGTACTGTAAAAAAAAAAAAAACATTTCCCGAACTCTGGTTCGGTTCCAAGCAGCTGCAGCCAGCGACCGGCTTCAACGCTGATGTGAATACATCACCACTGAATCCAGTCATTGGCTGCCGCAGAGCAGATGATCATGTTCATGGTGGAGAGGAAGTAAACAAGCCATGGATCAAAAGATAGACAGATCGGAGCTCCAGGTAGCAGATAAGTATGAATCTTTTAATAGCAGAGGCAGGCTTCGGGCTCATTCCAAGTTACTTATTCCTGGACAACTCTTTAAGGCAAGCACTAAAAAAGCAACTGCACTTTTTAAATGTTTCTTTTATTCCTATTGACACATGCACATTATTCTCAACCACATTGTTTGGTTTTAACTTTTTTCCGAGATTACAACAATAGTATTTAAAGGGCATCTGTCAGCAGATTTGTACCTATAAAACTGGCTGACCTGTTCCATGTGCGCTTGGCAGCTGAAAGCATCTATGTGGGTACCATGTTCATATGTGCCCGCATTGCTAAGAAAAATGAAGTTTTAATATATGCAAATGAGCTTCTAGGAGCAAAAAGGGTGTTGCCATTACACCTAGAGGCTCTGCTCTCTTTGCAACTGCTGCGCGCTTTGACTTTAGGAGAAGTCAGGGCCAAATGTTTACACTGCCTAGCCATGTCAAAATGCTGGGGGGGGCACGGTAGATGTTGAGAGAGAAGAACCTTTAGGAGTAACGACAGCACTCCCCGTTGCTCCTAGAGGCTCATTTGCATATATTAAAACTTCACTTTTCTTAGCAATGCGGGCACATATGAACATGGGACCAACACGGATGCCTTCAGCTGCCAAGTGCACATGTAACAGGTCAGCCAGGTTCATAGGTACAGATCTGCTGACAGATACCCTTTACCTGTATAGTACAATAAAAAATAAAATAAAAAATCTGACTACCAAGTGTAAAATATACCTCTCTGATGTAAGTGTTCCTTTACAACTATGCTATTGCTACTGGAATACCCACTCCAAAGTACAGTATGCAGTAAAAGGGAGGGCAATAAAAGGGAGGGGAAGCAGGGGTGCAGAGTGGCTTAGCCCACCCTCTGTGCACTTATGGAATAAAAAGTGCCTTTTCTCCAGAATGAGGCAGTGGATTGCTAGGTGAAAGTTTACATACATTCAGCAGAGCTAGCCCTACCTGACATTGCGCCTGATTTAACTGTGTATTTCCTGGTGACATGCTCAAATATGCAAAAATTCTGCAGTTAACCATAAATTCTCACCTCATCTGCCATCATGCTCCATAACTGCACAAGTGGGAGTCCTGTTGCATCATCATAATTTGTAACCTACAAACAAAAACAAAACACACCTAACTTAAATGACAATATAAATGGGGATGACAGTGTCATGCTTCAATGTTTAAACAAAACATTTTGGTTTTCAGAGTAAGTTAAAATGTGCTATATACTGCTGAATCCAGTGATTAGCTGCAGCAGTCACATGGGGCATTAGTGAGTGAGGCGCTAAAGCAGCAGGGGATTCAACTGGTGAGCGAGTATAGTCTCTTTTTCAGCACAAGTCCTAGAGGCGAGCAATTTGCTGAATAACTGCAAAACCTAACTTAAGATAACCTGTCACTATGAAAATACAGTGTAATCCGCAGGCATTGTGTTATATAGCAGGAGGAGCTGAGCAAATTCACACATTGTTTTATGGGAAAAGATTCCATAAACTGTATTTCATTCATTTAAATCTCAGCTTTTTCTGAACTTTGACATTAAGGCGATTCTATTATCTTAAAAAGTAACATGTTTACATATAAAAAAAATATTTTTTTAGCATATGTTACTGCTGCAGCATTATGCATAAAGCAATCTCTAGTTTCTTCAGACACTCCTCCTCACTCAGAAGCCTAAGGCCTCCTGCACACGACCGTTTTTTATTCCCCCCGTTTACTGGCCTTTTTTTTTATACGGAACCATTCATTTCAATGGTTCTGCAAAAAAAAACTGAATGTACTCCGTATGCATTCCGTTTCCATATTTCCGTTTAAAGATAGAAAATGTCCTATTACCCGCAAATCAGGTTCCGTGGCTCCATTCAAGTCAATGGGTCCGCAAAAAAACGGAACACATATGGAAATGCATCCGTATGTATTCCGTTTCGTTTTTTTTGCGGAATCATCTATTGAAAATGTTATGCCCAGCCCAATTTTATCTATGTAATTACTGTATACACCATACGGAAAGACTGAACAGAAACACAACGGAAACAAAAAACGGATCAGTGAAAAACGGACCGCAAAACACTGAAAAAGCCATACGGTCGTGTGCAGGAGGCCTAATGCAGGCATGCAGTGTGAAGGACCGCCCCTCCGTCTTCCTAGCCAAAGACAGACAAGCCCTAGCAACGGTCTTTTAAAGGGAGCAGTGGAAAGGGACAGGAGACCCTAATGAAAGCTGTTATTATAAGGTAATTACAGATCTTTTGACAAACATTGACAGACTAACGCAGGTATACATGCCTAGCTCTAATAATGTAGCAAATCAAATATGACAGTTATACTTTAGGTTTGACAGCTATCTGTATGTAGTCACTGATAGGACTGCCTTCTTGACTCCAAGTTACACCGAATGTTTTCTCATAAAACTGTAAATTTATCTGCTCAGCTCCTCCTGCTCTGTAACATGCTGCCTTACACTGCATTTTTATGGTGAGGTTCTCTTTAAATATAAATCCTGTACAACGCCAACAGGCTTCCTGTCATACAATATATTGATGCACTAAAATGTCAGACAAAATGGAACTGTTTTAGTTCCATTACCAATCCTACAGAAGAGCAATTGTTTTAAAGAGTAACTTTTATTTTTTTTTAAATTACTAATGCAAGCAATTATTAGAAACTTTGTAATATATCACATCAGAAAAAGATAATTCCTGGTCCTCCTGCTCTCCTTCCTCTTCAACTCTCAATTCACTGCTCATATCACTGAAGGAGGACATGCCTATTTATTGAAGGATCAAATTATACAGACATCTATGGAGAGAAAAGAGGGGAAGAGGAGAAAGTAGCTGCTACAGACTGGAGAGGGGAATGGCACAGAGATGCTGCCAATCTCTAAGTGATTTTCTACCGGATTTACATGTAAACTGCTTAGTTCGGTGTAATGTTCTCCATTACTGTTGCTGCTACTGATGGTGTGCTACAGAGAGTTAGGGACCAGGTTCCTCTGTTGTCCTGTGTCTGGGTAGACAGGATTTAATTTAGTCTATCCATCTAGGTCAGAAAAACTGAGAATTACAGACAGATTGCAGAGGGAAAACTGCTAAAAAAAAAAAAAAGTCACATATGGCCAGAAATCGTGTAATTCCTCATGTACACCCAACATGGAGGCTTATTCTAAAAAAAACAAAAAAAAAAAAAAAACAGAATCGACAGTTACACTACAGTCTGAACTATTGTACAACTGTTAAAATATTTTTTTCAAATTTGTTATGCATATTCAACATCAAGACTAACCCTTTAAAGGGATTCTGTCACCAGGATTAACGATATGTAGATATTTATATGTGCCCATCAGTCTTCATGCAGTGTTTACAATGATCCCTTTGTTTATGCTCTGTGTGCCTTATATTCTTATAAAAAGCGATCTTATTCATATGTAAATCACCTCTGTCAGGAGCCCAAGGGGTTGTCCCACGATCTCCTGGAGCCCACCACCGCATACTACTTAATTTATTCACTGCACTATCCTGACGTCATGTAATCTCTGCTCCGTAGTCTCGCGCTTGCTGCCAGAAGTTTCCTCTGCCTAGGACTGCCTTGCGCAGAGAGTCTTTTCCGGTCAGATCTGGGTGCGCAGGGAGCAGGCGCATGCGCAGTGGACAAGTGGAAGCCAGTGCCAGTAGTCCGCACGGGCGCAGACTACAGTATCCACTGCGCCTGCACGAGACTACGGAGCAGAGATTACATGATGTCAGGATAGTGCAGTGAATAAATTAAGTATTAGGCGGTGCTGGGCTACGGATCGATGGGCGCGGCTGGGCTCCAGGAGATTGTGGGACAACCCCTTGGGCTCCTGAGAGGCGATTTACATATGAATAAGATCGCTTTTTATAAGAATATAAGGCACACAGAGCATAAACAGAAGGATCACTAAACACTGCATGAAGACTAATGGGCACATATAAATATCGCTATAGCGTTAATCCTGGTGACAGAATCCATTTAACAACTAGGTGTTTAGAGAGTGGAGCCCATATTTCTACCCTTCGAGAAATGTACATTTCAACTAGGCCAAATATAAAGGCACGAGTGAAAGCAGACATAAAATTTGCTTGTTTCACAGAATATTGTCATTTGCCGGGATTACAGGTTAGTAAAATACACTTGGAAAAAATCATGGCATGAAATATTCACAAAGCAATCAAGATTAAGCTGGATCTTTATAAAAGTAGTTCTAATAACACACTAGAGACTACTACAAAATGAAAAAGCAAAGGCTTATTGTGTTATTTAAAGGGAACCTGTCACCTGGATTTTGGGCATAGAGCTGAGGACATGGGTTGCTAGATGGCCGCTAGCTCATCCGCAATACCCAGTCCCCATAGATCTGTGCTTTTTTTTATAGGATATGCAAATTAACCTTAGATGAGTCAGGTCCATGAGATGAGTCCAGCGTGAACAAGCCCAGCACCGCCCGCATCCTCCGAATCTCCTCCTTGCTCCCCGACGTCACAAAGCTAGAACGCAGTAATCTCGCGATGCGCAAGCTAGCGCATGCGCAGTTCGTTCCGTGAGGCTGATGCCAGCACAGGGAAGGAACACTATGCCAACACTGCACATGCACTAGATGGCACATCGCGAGATTACAGCGCTCTAGCTTTGTGACGTCGGGGAGCAAGGAGGAGATTCGGAGGATGCGGGCGGTGCTGGGCTCCTTCACAGTGGGCGTGGCTGGGCTCCGAAAGTTTTATTTTTTTTACACAGAAGCACGGAGAGCTATGGGGAATTGATATTGCGAATGTGCTAGCGGCCATCTGGCAGCCCATGTCCTCAGCTCTATACCCAAAATCCAGGTGACAGGCTCCCTTTAAAATTAACAATGCTTAGCTCCAACTGTAATTCTTCTAAAAATCTGCATTTAATAAAAAAATGAAACAGAAAAAATATATATATTTTACCTGTGCAAGCAATGCTGTGCCTCTTGTCATTTCATTTGCAGTGGCATCTGCTTCAGCCGAAAAGTGATCCTCATCTAGCAGAACACACAGAACAACTCAGTCATCCTGGTTTAATATTAATATCTAAAGGCTCCAATCTAGCGAATCAAGTGAAATACAACCGCCCAAGTTTTCAGTGCGTTTTCTCAGGTATGTTCACACGTGGCAGACTTGCTGCATGTTTACTTTAATAGGGAAGGTAACCAGCGGCTGGCTGAATAACTCACTGGGGAGGACACTTCGCATGCTGGCAGATTTAGCCAAGGTTAAAAGTGGTTGCCTGGGATTTACTTATTTATATACTGAGGCCCTTATTCTTGCAGATTAAGAAAGCTTTACAATAGAAGGTTGATTAAAAAAATTCCTCTTCCTATGGAAGTCAGTCTGTACGTGCACAATACAACGGCACACAAATCCACACACGGGTGGCCTTTGCTCCCATCAGTCTCTCCCCCTACTACAGTAATCGACAAAAACCGCTGCAATATTTACATGCGGCCATGCTCCGTTCAGTGGATACCATAGAGATATTGAGAATATATATATATATATATATATATATATATATATATATATATATATATATATATATATGTCAGATGAGTCCATATATATATATATCACTGTTACCCGTCTGTGCTGTAATTTCAGTAAAAATCGTACTTTTATAATATGCAAATTACTTTACTACCAGCAAGTTGGGCGGTTACTTGCTGGTAGCCGCCGCATCCTAGGACTATAAACACGCCCCCTCCTCCACTTGATCGACGGGGCCAGCGAGCGCTCTTCTGCTCTCGCTGGCCCTCTCTGCCCATAAAATCCCACGATGCTTCTTTTCCGGGTGTAGGCTGACGTCATCGGCACAGGCGCACTGAGGAAGGAGCGGGCAAGCGAGCATCCTCTCAGAGCGCCTGCACCGAATGAGGAACGGTACGGCGCAGGTGCGGGATTTTATGGGCAGAGGGCCAGCGAGAGCAGGAGAGCGCTCGCTGGCCCCGTCGATCAAGTAGAGGAGGGGGCGTGTTTATAGTCCTAGGATG
Organism: Bufo bufo; assembly: GCF_905171765.1. NCBI lineage: Eukaryota > Metazoa > Chordata > Amphibia > Anura > Bufonidae > Bufo > Bufo bufo. Next base: position 410,732,791 of record NC_053391.1, on the reverse strand, counting down.
CGGCGGCTACCAGCAAGTAACCGCCCAACTTGCTGGTAGTGAAGTAATTTGCATATTATAAAAGTACGATTTTTACTGAAATTACAGCACAGAGACAGGTAACAGTGATATATATGGACTCATCTGACATTAGCAAATAGCTAATGTCAGATAATGAAAATTGCTAAATGGGGGGGTGACAGAGGCCCTTTAAAGGGAACCTGTCATGTGGATATTTGATTATAATCTAACTAATTATATACAATCATTAACTACTAAAAAGTACCTTAGATCTATTCACTTACTGGTGTGACAGATGGTTACCTCCTAATATACACACAAAGATGCCGCATGCTAATGAGCTGATTTGAGTCCAGCGTGATGTCATTGAGTCCAGCGTATATTTAATTCAGAGCTATAGCCACTCCCCTGCCCACCTGCTGCTGATTCCTATGGAAACAAACTGTCATTCAGCAGCAGGTGGGCGGGGAGAATCAGGAGCTCATGAATATTCATGACTCATCATTATCAGCTGGAGCTTTTTAATACAAGATGTTGGCAGATTGACTGGGTCAATTAAAGAAAGTGACCCAGCATTTTGCTAAGAGAATCAATCACTTATTTATGTTGCCCTTAGTTAGGACACCATAAAACTGGTGACAGGTTCCCTTTAAGTGTGCAAAAATAAAAAATAAATAGATTAAACCTGGGCAAGCCCTGTAAGCGAGTATTACTAGTCAGCTTTACAATTCTGTAATATAACAAAGCTCAAAGCTATTAAAACTATGGATGAGATGTATTAAAACTGGTGCTAAGGGACACTTACTTGCCCATAGCAACCAATCAGATCGATCCTCTCATTTGCCAAAAGGAGCTCTAAAAAATGAAAGATAGCATCTGACTGGTTGTTATGGGCAACCAAGTCAGTTTTTCTTAGCACCAGTTTCGATAAGTCTCCCCCTATAGCTCACAGTTTTTGAGCCATTCTTAAAAATGTTATGCCATCAATGTCTAATCATTAATAGCCTACACCCCACCAATTGATAAAAGAAAAAGGCAAGGCACACGACAACCAGCAGGATGTTTAACCTCATTGAAAACAAGGGGGCAGCTAAGGGATTGAGCCAATTAAACAATGCATACTGTCTGGTAGGGTTGCCGATTAAAATTCTAGTTCTCTTGGCAAAATCAGTTGCAGCGAATATATATATATATATATAAAAAAAAATGAAAATGAAGGCTCCCCAGTGTAGGCCACGCCCTTGCTGCACTAAAAACAGGAAGTTCTCCATGTTCTCTGGAGAGATTATAAAAATCCGTATGGACCCAGAGAACCCCTTTAAGCTTTATTTACACAACAAGGACAATGGATCTAGACTGGGGTAACTTAGCAGTTTGGCTGAACTCAAAGTTTACCTGCAAGTGGGATCACATTGTCTAGAAGAACCTCTGCACCTTGGAAAGGTAATGTAACAAAATCTGACCTGGAAACAGAAGGAAAAAAATAAATAAAAAATTGATTAGAAGCTGCTGCATGGTTACACATATGGCAGATATGACAAATTGTACAAAAAGATATGAAAAGTGAAGCTTTGTTATACAGAAACTACACACAGGCAGCCTTTGATGCAGAAGCCAGAAGTGGATCCAGCAGGGAGTAGTGCAAGTCCTTGCTTTGTACTTCTCACCATCTTCAAATCAAATCCTGCTTTTGCCTCAAAAAGTGCAATGACCTTACCTGGTCCCTGATGCCCCACTGAATTTCTCCACGGTTTAGATCGCAACATCCGCCACACAGCCAATAGCTGCATGTTATTGGTGCACCCCGTCCCCATCGACGGATGGAGACATCTGGAAGGACACAGGCGTTGGGGACCAGGTAAGTATTTCCAAGTTTGGATAACCCCTTTAACCACCTCAGCCCCTATAGCTTAAACACCCTTAAAGACCAGGCCACTTTTTACACTTCCTACACTACTTTCACCGTTTATTGCTCGGTCATGCAACTTACCACCCAAATGAATTTTACCTCCTTTTCTTCTCACTAATAGAGCTTTCATTTGGTGGTATTTCATTGCTGCTGACATTTTTACTTTTTTGTTATTAATCGAAATTTTACGATTTTTTTTGCAAAAAAATGACATTTTTCACTTTCAGTTGTAAAATTTAGCAAAAAAAACGACATCCATATATAAATTTAGCTCTAAATTTATGGTTATACATGTCTTTGATAAAAAAAAATGTTTGGGTAAAAAAAAAAATGCTTTGGGTAAAAGTTATAGCGTTTACAAACTATGGTACAAAAATGTGAATTTCAGCTTTTTGAAGCAGCTCTGACGTCCGTATGCATTTTGCGGATCCGATCCATCTATCAGTGGATCCGTAAAAATCATGCGGACGTCTGAATGGAGCCTTACAGGGGGTGATCAATGACAGGGGGGTGATCAGGGAGTCTATATGGGGTGATCACCACAGTCATTGATCACGCCCCTGTAAGGCTCCATTCAGACGTCCGTATGCGTTTTGCGGATCCGATGCATTTATCAGTGGATCCGTAAAAATCATGCGGACGTCTGAATGGAGCTTTACAGGGGGGTGATCAATGACAGGGGGGGTAATCAATGACAGGGGGGTGATCAGGGAGTCTATATGGGGTGATCACCACAGTCATTGATCACGCCCCTGTAAGGCTCCATTCAGACGTCCGTATGTGTTTTGCGGATACGATCCATCTATCAATGGATCCGTAAAAATCATGCGGACATCTGAATGGAGCTTTACAGGGGGGGTGATCAATGACAGGGGGGGTAATCAATGACAGGGGGGTGATCAGGGAGTCTATATGGTGTGATCAGTGGTTGATAAGGGGTTAATAAGTGACAGGTAGGGGGGTGTAGTGTAGTGTAGTGGTGTTTGGTGCTACTTTACTGAGCTACCTGTGTCCTCTGTTGGTCGATCCAAACAAAGGGGACCACCAGAAGACCAGGTAGCAGGTATATTAGACGCTGTTATCAAAACAGCATCTAATATACCTGTTAGGGGTTAAAAAAAAAATCACATCTCCAGCCTGCCAGCAAACGATCGCCGCTGGCAGGCTGGAGATCCACTCTCTTACCTTACGATCCTGTGTGCGCGCGTTCACAGGAAATCTCGCGTCTCGCGAGAGGACGCGCCGGCGCGTCCACCCAGAAGAGCAGGGCCGCCGCAAAGACGCAATCCTGCGTACGGCGGTCCTGAGAAGATTAAAGCCCCCAATGCCAGGTGCCCATTCACTAACACAGGGTCCTGAGTCCTGTTACTCTCTACATCTGCAATAAGGAGTTTGAATAGTGCAGCACTCAAGGACTGCCCAGAAACACTGAAGGTAGTGCAGAAAAGCCCCCCTCCCCTATTCTAGAGACTGGCGGAAGTCCGGGGTACAATAAATGCCAGTCATGTGTACTGGGTAGATCTGGGAGAAGGCTGCTAGCATTATGCAAGCTGAAAGAATTGGTCTTGCATCACAGAAAACTGCTATTTGTGGATGTACAGCATGCAAACAAGCGGCAGCAGCCCAGAAAAATTAAAACCTGCATAAAGAAGCCTGAAAATACTGAAAGTTCTGGGGTTTTAATTCAATTTGTTTTAACCCCTTCAGTACTGAGCTACTTTTCACCTTAAATCCCAGGCCGATTTTTGCAAATCTGACATTTGTGTCATTTTATGTGGTAATAACTTTGGAACGCTTTTAATTTATCCAAGCCATTCTGAGACAGTTTTTTCGTGACACATTGTACTTCATGATCGTGGTAAATTTTAGTCAATATTTTTCATTTTTATAGAAAAAATAAAAATAAAGTAAAAAAAATAAAAAAATTTGGAAACATTCACAACTTTCCAAATTTCTATTTCCCAGCTTTTAAAATAAATAGATAGTGATACCTCATAATAGTTATTACTTTACATTTCCCATATGTCTACTGTATGTTTGGATAATTTTTCAGGGACGTTAGAAGGCTTAGAAGCAAATCTTTTTCAGAAAATTTCCAAAACCCAATTTTTTCAGGACCAGTAAAGTTATGAAGTCACTTCCTGGGGCTTACACATTAGAAACCACCTACCGTATAAATCACCCCATTTTAGAAACGACACCCCTCAAAGTATTAAAAACTGATTTTACAAACTTTGTTAACCCTTTAGGTGTTTCACAAGAATTAAAAGGAAAATGTAGAAGAAATTTCCGAATTTGACTTTTTTTTGGCAGATTTTCAATTTTTATCAATTTTTTTTCTGCTAAAAAAGCAAGGGTTAACAGCCAAACAAAACTATTTATTGCCCTGATTCTGTAGTTTACAGAAACACCTTATATGTGGTCGTAAACTGCTGTACGAGCACACGGCAGGGCGGAAAGGAACGCCATGTGGTTTTTGGAGGGCAGATTTCACTGGGATAATTTTAAGCTGCCATGTCACATTTGAAGACCACCTGATGCACCCCTAGAGTAGAAACTCCAAAAAAGTTACCCCATTTTGGAAACTACGGGATAAGGTGGCAGTTTTGTTGGTACTATTTTAGGGTACATATGATTTTTGGTTGCTCTATATTAGGGATCGACCGATATTGATTATTTAGGGCCGATACCGATAATTTGTGAACTTTCAGGCCGATAGCCGATAATTGAAATTCTGTGAAATTTCATTTTTGAAAAAAAATAATTCCTACACAAATCTGCTGAAAATGAGTATTTTTATTGTTAATGTGTAGTTTTTTTTGTAAATCTTTTTTTATTTATACTTAATATTTTGGTGGTTTTTTTTTACTAACTTTTAGCTTCCTTAGGGACTAGAACCCTTGTCCTATTCACCCTGATAGATCTCTATCAGGGTGAATAGGAGCTCACACTGTCCCTGCTGCTCTGTGCTTTGTGCACACAGCAGCATGGAGCTTACCATGGCAGCCAGGGCTTTAGTAGAGTCCTGGCTGCCATGGTAACAGATCGGAGCCCCAGGCTTACACTGCTTGGGCTCCGATCGGAGGAGGAGGGGAGAGGGGACCCTGTGGCCACTGCCACCAATGATTAAAACTGGGGTGGCTTAGGTGGGGGGGCGCACTGCGTCACCAATGTTTTTAATACTGGGGTGGGGGGCGCACTTCGCCACCAATGATTAATACTGGGGGGCACACTGCGCCACCAATAAACATAAATCTCTCATTTATTCATATACAGGAGGTGGGAGCTGGCTGCAGAATCACATAGCCGGCTCCCGACCTCTATGAGCAGTAGCTGCGATCCGCGGCACCTGAGGGGTTAACTACCGCGGATCGCAGCTACCACTCAGAGGTCGGGAGCCGGCTGTGTGATTCTGGAGCCAGCTCCCGCCTCCTGTTCAATTTGAATGAATGAGTAAGTTAACCTCATTGGTGGCGCAGTGGCCAAAGCCCCTCCCCATCTGTCTCTTCATTGGCGGCAGCGGCATCACAGGGGGAGGGAGACACTGCTTCCTTCTCCTCTGTGCTGCTGAGGGAACACAGAGCGCTGAGAGCAGCGCGATCTGTGTTCCCCATATGTTATCGGAATATCTGCAAAATAGATGCCGATACCGATAACTGTCAAAATCCTGAATATCGGCAGATATCGGTAAAACAGATAATCGGTCGATCCCTACAATATATTACACTTTTTGTGTAACCAAAAAATATAGCTGTTTTGGAACAGTTTATTTTTTGTCATTTACAATGTTCATCTGACAGGTTAGATCATGTGGTATTTTATATAGAGCAGGTTGTTACGGAAGCAATAATAGCAAACAGGACTACTTTTTGGGTTGTTTGAAATTATTTTTTAGTGTATCCACATTCTGAAAGCCATAGTTTATTTTTTGGGCGACTGTCTTATGTAGGGGCTCATTTTTTTCGGTATGAGATGACCGTTTAATTGGTACTATTTTAGGGTGCATGACTTTTTGATCGCTTGATATTACACTTTTCGTGCTGTAAGGTAACAAAAAAAAAAAAAAAAAAAAAAGGCTTTTTGACACTTTTACCTGTGATGTTGTTAGTTTGCTGCCTGTGAGATCCAGGGGGCTGGATCTCACAGGCTGTCACGGAAGGCAGCCACGATTCCTAAGGAAGGCATCGGGCTGCCTTCCCTGCCATCAGGTCCCCATCACAGCAGCGCGGGGACCCGATGGCCACCCTGCACCTGGCAGGATCCCGCACGTGCCGCGGGAAGAGCTGACCGCAGAAGTGCGTGGGTTAATGCGCCGCAGCTCCCGCCCGATCAGCGCACCGTACATGTACGGCGCTGGGATTTTGGGACCCACTTTCTAACGCCATACATGCACGGAGCTGGTATCCTACAGGTTAAAGAGGACCCGTCACCTCTCTGGACAGGTCTCATATGTATTAGCAACTACTTGCATTGCCCATGTACTAACAATTCTGGTGCATCTATTTTTACGACTACATAGTGTCATTACTTGATTACTCCACCAAGTTATGAATGCATTACTAGTAGTGTGCAATAAAGGTTTAGCTGGGTGTTACCAGTTAGGGGTGTGTCCCTGCACAGTGACACTATCCAATCATTGCTGCCAGTTTCAGACTGAAGGGACACATTACAGACTGCTAGTAATTCATTCATAATTTCTAGCAGAAACAATTAAGGATTGACATAACAATTGTCATTACATGGAGAATGCAGGTAGTGGCTAATACAGACATTTCAGAAGAGGAGACAGCAGCTCTTTACAAATCTGCTGACAAATGCTCTTTACCTATGAATCTGGCTGACCTGTTAGATGCCTTCAGCTGCCGAGTGCACATCTGTGTTGGTCCCATGTTCATATGTGCCTGCATTGCTGAGAAAATGATTACACTTACCGGTAATCGGATTTTCCACAGCCCACGATAGCACCACAGAGAGAGGATCCGCCCCCAGGGATAGGATTTTTTTTCCATTTTTTATTTTTTCACCCTGTGCAACTTAAAGAGGACCTTTCACCGATTCTTACCCTATGAACTAAGTATACAGCCATGTAGAGCGTCGCCCGGGGATCTCTCTGCACTTATTATCCCCGGGCGCCGCTCCGTTCTACTGCTATGTCCTCCAGTATCTCCGTTCCCTAAGTTATGGTAGGCGGAGTCTGCCCTAGCGCTGGCCAATCGCATTGCAGAGCTCACAGCCTGGGAGAAAATAACCTCCCAGGCTGTGAGCTCTGCGCTGCGATTGGCCAGCGCTAGGGCAGACTCCGCCTACCATAACTTAGGGACTGGTATCTCCGCCTACTATAACTTAGTGAGCGGAGATACCGGAGGGCATAGCAGGAGAACGGAGCGGCGCCCGGGGATAATAGTAAGTGCAGTGAGATCCCCGGGCGCCGCTCTACATATCTGTATAGTTAGTTCATAGTGTAAGAATCGGTGAAAGGTCCTCTTTAAGTCAAGAACCCAGAAACACCAGGGAGGGAATAAGGAAGGGTGCTGTCATGGGGTCTGGAAAATCAGAGAACCGGTAAGCGTAATAATTTTTCCCTTGCGCCCAGAAAAAAAAGCACCACAGGGGAGATTTACAGATAAGAATACCCCTTTACACCCTTTCTGGTTGTCCTTGTTTGGTTTAAATGACTGAATCCCTGATCAGTTGAGGATGTTCTTTGAGATACAGGGCGAGTCTACAGACGCTCTATTGCTTTGGGAGACAGTGAAAGCGTACCTTAGAGGTTGCATCAAATCCTCCATCTCATACGTTAAGAAAGATTCGCAACGTAAGGAAAAGGATTTACATGCCAGCTGTAAGGAGGCAGAGTGGGCGTTCACCGAGTCCCCCTCTGAAGAGCGCAGATTAGAGTGGTTATCCAGAGGGAGAATGTACATGCTGCATCTGGAGGAAAAGAGCAAAAAGAAGCTCTTCTTCCTTAAGCAACAGGCGTTTGAGACAGGCAATCAGACAGGGAAGTTACTTGCGCATATAGCACGCACTAATATGTCTCCCCGGTACTCAGGATACAGGAGACTGACGGACGCATAATGGAATCGGTGCAAGACATATTGAAATGCTTTCATAATTTTTACAGAGACCTATACAAATCAGCAGCTATTTACTCAGGGCTAGAATTAGAGTCCTACCTCACTGAAGTGTCTCATCCTCGGCTAGCGGACCTAGATAAGGGTCTTATGGAGGAGGATATTACATTAGAGGAAGTGGAGAGAGCCATTAAGGATCTACCGACAGGGAAAGCCCCAGGCCCAGATGGCATCCCGGTAGAGCTATATTCTAAGTATGGTGAAAATCTAAACCCTCAGTTACTGAACCTGTACCGAGCGGCGCACTCCCGTGGCTCCTTGTCAGATTCCATGTATGATGCATCCATTGTTGTGATCTTGAAGCCTGGCAAGGACCCATTGGATTGTGGATCTTATCGTCCAATTTCACTTTTAAACTTGGACTATAAAATCCTGACGAGAATTATAGCCAATAGATTGAATAAGGTTATCACGTCAATAATTCACTTTGATCAGTCGGGCTTCATGCCTGGAAGGTCCACATCAGACAACATTAGGAGGGCTCAAGTAATTGCCCAGCTGGGGGTAGCTAAGAAGGAGAGATGGGCTCTGGCCTCACTGGACACGGCCAAGGCTTTCGATTCGTTGGAATGGCCCTTTTTGACAGCAGTGCTGGGCAGCTTTGGCTTCGGTCCTAAATTCATTAAATGGATAGAAATATTATATAAAAAACCCACTGCTAGCATCCAACTGAACGGTTCCCACTCTGATAGGTTCCCCTTACTCAGAGGCACGAGGCAGGGATGCCCGCTCTCGCCTTTGCTGTTTGCAATTGCCATAGAGCAGGGGTGCACAACCTGCGGCCCGGGGGCCACATGCGGCCCTTGATACCATTCTGTGCGGCCCCCAACCATCTGGTAACAGACATGTATGCCTATGTCTTGTGGCTGCTCACATATATTTTTCATGTATTTCTCCCATTAGATGGGAGTCCTGGAAGTGTACATAGACATTAATGGTATATAATGTGTGTTCAATATGCCATAAGTACAATATTTCAGTTGTTAATATACCTTTAAATTTTAATTTCGGCCCTCGTCATTGGTTCAGTCTGGCAATGTGGCCCCCAACCAGGAAACGTTGTGCACCCCTGCCATAGAGCATCTGGCCATTAGATTTAGACAGGACCAGGTTTATGCAGGTGTCTGCGAGGGAGATAGGGAAGACAGGATTGGACTGTATGCAGACGACTTGATCCTCTATGTCGGAACCGGAAGTATCTCTACTAAGAGCTATTGAAATCATAGAGCGCTTTGGGCAATACTCCGGGCTACACATAAACTGGGGCAAGTCTGCCATCATGCCACTCTGGAACCATGATTGGCCCAGTTGCCGAAACAACCTGCCTGTAGTTGATCGGTTTAAATACTTAGGGGTAATAATCACTAAAGAGCCCCAACTCTCCTATGTATTGAATATTGAACCCTTAGAGACCATATTCCAAGATAAGGTTAAAACATGGGAGACCCTCCCTCTGTCAGTTATGGGTAGATTGAATCTGGTAAAGATGATACTCTTGCCCAAGGGTTTATACTCTGTCCCATGCCTGTACGCCAGTTCCCAGGGGATTTTTTAAACGTATACATGCTATTATAGCCTCCTTTGTATGGGGTAAATCTAGGAGGAAACTCTCACTATCAGTTTTACAAAGGCCGAGGTTACAGGGAGGAGCTTCCCTTCCAGACTTCTTTCTTTATTATATTGCAAGTCAACTTAGATTTCTGAGATACTGGGTCACAAATGCCCCAAGCCCAAACGCAGAATGCTACCTGCACGAATATTTGCAAGTTCCCACGCTGTGGCCCGTTCTGGAGGGATCTCGCCATATTCAAAAGGGTCTTCTCCCAGTACATAAGCTAGCCCATCAGATATGGCAGGCATCTAAGTTAAATTCCTACAAGGATTTGCCAAGTGAAGTCCCCGTATGGGATAACTGTATGTTCCCACATCTGGTAAAGTTGGATGGTGTATCTGATTGGAAGAGACATGGTATACTCACTTTGGGCGATCTATATGAGAGCGGGCAGCTTAGATCATTCTCCCAGATTCAGGATAAGTTTCAGGTGTCCCGTACTCTATTCTTCCGATACCTTCAATTGAGACATGCACTACAGGCCCAATTTAGAGGTGATAACAGGAGTATTTCTAAATACCCTATCATAGGGGTTTTAAAATCGTAAGGCCCGAGAGGCATAGTCTCAGCGCTATATATACACTTGTTGGACTGCCGCCTGCTGGTGACCCCGTTGGCCGTTGAGGACAGATGGAAGTTGCTAATACCATCTTTGTCTTCTGAGGATTGGGAGGAGGCATTAATGGCTCCGACTAAGGTATCACCCTCTATAAATAATATGATCCAGCTTTTTATCCTTCATTGTAGCTACCTCACGCCCACCAGACTTCAAAAGATGAGCAGGATTAGCCACTCCAGGTGCCATAGATGCCGTTGGAGCCAATTTTTGGCATATGATGTGAGATTGTGAGTTCATTAGACAGTTCTGGATTTCAGTTCTGGAGGTCCTCGCAACTATGGTTCCTGTGACATTGCCGTTATGCCCCAAGATGTGCATTCTGGGAGTCATTGATGAAGAGTCGTGGTCACACTACCACAGAATCTTCTTAGCGGAAACACTTTCTAGCTAGAAAGGCAATTGCCATAAGATGGATGGGAGATTTCCCCCCCCCCCCCCCTCGAAGGGACAATGGCTCACTCTTGTGAACCACGCAGTCACCATGGAGAACATCGTGTATAAGCATAGGGGGTGTCCACAAAAATTTGATAAAGTCTGGGGCGACTGGTGTGCCTCTCCTCTCACCCTACACTCATCGCGTCTGCACTCGACGGCTGACGGGTCACATTGATCTTCGAACCAATATTCAGATACTTTATAGCACTGTTATCACTGATGTTAATGTTGGAGCATTTATGTGTGTGATTTGTCTATTCTGTGAATATTGTATGCTGTCCGGGTTAAAAACCATGTCCTTTTACACGCTAGAGTCCTGATAAATGTCAATGTCTTCATGTATCACTGTTTTCTTGGTATTTCTGAGGCGCCCCTGCGTGGGCCATCACATTGACACAAGTATGGCATACTTGTGTCATTCTCTTTTAATAAAACGAGTTTAAAAAAAAATAAGAATACCCCTTACATACAGGAAGGGGCGCACCACTTGCATGCAGAACTTCTTACCGACAGAAGAACAGAGGCAGAATTTAGCTGGAGCCGGTAGAGACGGTAAAGTAGAAGGGGAAGGCCACGTGGCAGCCTTACAGGTTTGCATAATAGAAACATTAGCCCTCTCTTCCCAAGAGGTAGACTGCACAAGTAGAAATGTTTCCAGAAGAGAGGTAAGCCAGAGAAAAAAAATGACCTAAGCCATCTGGCTAGGGAACTCTTCGAGGCCGCCTTAGGGTACTTTCACACTTGCGTTTTTTGACTTTTGGATCCGGTCTCATCTACAGTACATACAGGTGTCACCTTTCATTGTAATCTTTCTGAAGTGCTCTCTACAGAACAGGAGTGTCAAGCATATAACCAGGCATTGTGGCCAGTGTGAAAAATGTTGGGCTTTAGGATTTTTTATTTTTTTTAATAGATATTGACTTATGAAAATTAAAAATCATGAAAAATACTAATACTAAAATACTAACACAAACCTTATTTAAAACAAAGTGGTGATTTTCTGATGACACATTCCCATAAAATATGCAGAGAACTACTGTAGGTACTGACCTGATCTGCCGAAGAATGTCAATCTTGACTCTTTCATAACCACCGTAGTCAACATATCGTATCTCTACTTCTTCAGAGTCTTTGTAGTAGGCCACCACCTGTGCCCTCCACCAAGCATCATCTCCAGCAGGTGCTGCACAAATTACTCCAACTGAAGAGAAAAACATCATACAAGGCTTCAAACCTCAGAGCGAGTCTTTCAGGTCATTAAACAAACTATGTTCAGAATTATAGCTCATGCACACGATCGTATTTTCTTTCCGTGTCTGTCCCTGTCTACAGGCTACACACAGGAAGCTTTAAAGGGGTCAATTTCATTAAGATTGTTAATACATGTTAACCTATATGTGACTAATGTGGCTGGATGGTTTTCTGGATATACTTTTTTGAGGTCTCTCAATGTATACTAGTTCCTGTCCAGCTCTTTAACTACCTGTCTCTCTGGAGTTTTAGAAGGGCTGACCTCTTTGTAGGAACATCAGTCAGACCAGGGATGAGTGAGGGGTGGCAACCTAAAGCACCACACCTCCCATGTGCTATCCCAGTAGTGTGGCTGATCAGGGCTTCTCCTTTAAATACTACTGAATCCACCGATCCTCTGCTTCCATGTTAATCTACGCTCTAGAGCTGTCATTATGTCATTCTACTCCTTCACCTACTATTCTAATAAGGATTTCCTGACAGATAGCCCTTCCCTGTTCAAGGAGTCATAGTAGGCACCCTCAGTAGCCTGTCATGCACTAATAACTTTTGCCCAGTTAAAGTCAATAAACTCCAACTCAAGAAGTCCATTGCTGTACAAAATCTCCACGTTGAAATAGCAAATATAGATATTCCCTTTTTGTACTTGGCAATTAAATACCCAACACATCTGCAAAAAGCTAATATTCAAGATTGAGAGGCACGATAGTTTATTTCAGACATAAATGGTAGGAACTAGCTGAAAAGCAAACTTGCCTTCCACCGGAGTGGGCAACGTTGGAACACTAGGCTGCGAGTAACAGAGATACATCTGCTGATCCAAGCCACGAAGAGCATGAAATGTTGGATGCGTATGCTGCTGAACAAACATGTGTCCTGCATTGACCACATTGACCACGATCACCTCAACCGTTACACCATCCGGAAGCATAAGCTAAAAAGAAAAGAATAATCAATTATACTTGAGGCAAACACATTTTTAATACTATAAGGGCGGTTTCACACGACCGTGGGCAATCTGGAAATCGTACTACGTGTGTTAGCATGATCCTCCATTCTGGACACTGCTCGTCTTGCAGGAGTACACAACATTATACTGATTTATAATGCTATGTGCCTCTGCATGACCTTAAAGCTGTGAGTAGGATTCTGTAGGTGGTCATGGAGAGGCACATAACATTATAAGGCAGTATAATGCCGTGTGCTCCTGCAAGACAAGCATTGTCCAGAAGGGAGGATCACGCTCACACACACACTAGTGCGATTTCCGGACTGCAAACTCTTGTGTGAAACAGCCCTAATAGGAAATAATGGTTAATAGAAGGGGTGTTCCCCATTCAGGTGCCTTATTTGCTCACCAGAACAGCTACAAACAGTGGCTCTCCATTAAATAAACAGGCCACAGATATCAGTTTGAACTGTGCAAAGCTAAGTTAAAGGGGATCTCTGTTTAGGTCTACTCTTTACAAATATGTGGGAGCCTTGAACATATAGACTGTACTAATATACTTACTTAGGCTAGGGCTACGTGGAGACACTGGTTGAAGCCAGGATCACCGAGTAGCAGTGATCCCAAAGAAATGCATGGGATCGCCGTGGCAGTCACAAGAAATCCAACAAGGATGAATTTCTTGCGACTGCCGTGGCAACCCCATTCATTTCTGTGGGATCACCGCTACTCAGCAATCCAGGCCGCAACCAGCGTCGCCCTAACATAAATGTCCCATCTTGTTTTATCACGGTGAAACACACAAGAATGGAGGTGCTGTCAGGGGAGAAATCCCTCTCCCATTCACTTGAATGAGATGAACAGCTGTAATTATACTGCACTGCTGCTACAAAGCACGCTGAGAAACAATGAAGAGGATGGAGTACTCGTATGAGCTTTACAGCCTCTACTGCTGATCGATGGAGGTGCAGTGCCAAACCCCTACCGATCTGATAATGATGCTATGCTAACGATCGGTCTCCTCATATTGATGACCTGACAACCACTTTAAGTCCCAAGGAAACCCTTTAGCAGCCAGAATGAAGAGCAACTGCTGGGTTATCCCAGAGATTCCAATCGACTGCTGGAAGACCTAGCATCAGCACACCCTGTGCTCAGCGAAAATGTCAAGGGATCATTTAAAAGCGTTTTGTAAATTGTGTGTATTCAGTGGCTCACCAATTGGGCACAGCAAAATGGGTGCACACTTCACTGGACTCGCCCGTCCCAAGAAAAGCTAAATAAAATTGAAATGTGGAAGGGCACTCACTAAATGGGAATATTTAATAGAATTGCATAGATATATCCACTTTACTGCAGGGTGGTAGAAGCTCCTGGCACCAGCACTTCTTCCTCTGCTCCTGCTGATGGCTCCCTACACTTTACATTAGAAGAGGACATCAGCAGCTTCCAGTGTCCTGCTGACTGCTTCCATCAGGTGAGATACTTGTGCCTCTAAAGCTAATGAGAGCGGAGGGAAAGTAGGACCCAGGACACTGAGGATGTTCTCCAGGAAGCGGCTGTAGAGTCACGTGGGATGCCAAGTTTGACTCTGAAACCACGTGGGACGCCGCGCAAGGTAAAGCCGAACTGAACGCCGTGCTGGGTAAGCTGAAAGAAGGAGCTTCTACAACATATAGCCGGAGAACTCAGGAGCAGTAATGCACCATACTAGCACTGTCTAACTAATACTGTGTACCTGAAATGAGGGGGACTATATCCTTAAACCAACTAGACTAATACGATCCGGTTACTAACCACCTGTTACTGTCAACCTACTACCATCTGGATTCTGTTTATGGGACACAGTGGGTCCGTGCAGTATATATGAATCTAGCAGGCCTATGAAGTATATCCTACCATCAAGTATATATTTGTGGACTTACCAGTTACACTATTGTTTTCTATGGAGAGTGTGGACTCCTAATTTAGTTTTCGTCTGGATCCTATTTAGCAGGTTGTGCAATATATAGTAGGCTTGTGCAATCATCAGGCAGCGTAATATAAGATTGTGGACATATGAGACATTTGCCTCATGTCTGGTGTTTGATATTGCTGTGCCAGTATAATTTTATTATTTTTATCATCATTTATTATCATTGTTTTATTATCCTTTAAAAGTGGACAACCCCTATAATACAGATTCAGAAACGCATAATACATCAAAAGACCTCTTTAAACTTGTTGTTGCTATAGCATGTTGTGAACAGTCCCAAACCCTCATGGGTATAGAGCACATAGTGAACGTTAAATGGCGCATCTCATTTCTATCAGGTTGCGAGATTATTGACCAAAAATTCACAAGGCAAGCTGCCCTGAGAGGAGATGCAGCAATGTCACAACACTGTATCATGTCTGGGCACCAAACTGGGACTGTAAAAAGCTGGACCACTGATATCTGCACAGTCAATTTCCATATGCAGAACAATAAACACTCAAAAAAGAACAGTACATGCTGAATGTGCAACTTACCCATGACGTCATGGGAAGAGAGTGCAATGCCATAGAAGGCGGAGGTGCATAGATGTTAGTCAGGTTGAGTTCCTTAAACTTCTTTCCTATTAGACTTAATGCTCTGTCAACCTGCTGCTGAGATCCTGTAAAAAGTAATAAAGTGAATACAGCAAACCTACAGTTTAAAGTGACACTGCAATCATAATGTCTAGTGCCCTCTGCTGGAATGAATCAGCGCTGTAGGCTACTGCTCGGTAAGTCTAAAGGTCAATTCACATGGCTGATTTTCAAAATACACATGTAAAAAAAAAAAATAATAATAATATTGCACTGAATTGCGCGTATGTGCACATATCAAATTGTGCGTTTCAGCTTCTCATTAATTAGAGTGGGAAAAATCAGTGCCGAATCTACCCCATGATGCAAGTGCTGCTTCCCATTGAAATGAATGGGAGGCTGTTTTGAGGCTTTTTTTTTGGAGCCGATTTGGAGACAAAACACTCAGTGTGAACTAATGCTAAGACTCTAGACAGAAGAAGTTGGAGTACCAGATCTTGAAAACAGAGGCACCATATTTCAAATGGAGGGCACCAGGTATGATAATTATACATTTCCAGTGTCTAGTTTGGGACTGGTGGATCACTTATGTCATCCTGAATATACACCCTTACCTTCTATGTGACAAATCTGGAAGTCTTGTGTGTAAGGCAATGTAGAAATGTAAATCTTGGCACCAGATGACTCTTTCAGAAAGCTTACATATCTGCCTTGTTTACCAATTAAGCGACCAACTAAGTGCTTTAAATAGAAGAAAAAGAAAAGGTGTAAAATTCACTGGCGATATCACATTAGATCAATCATTCCCGAATATTAACCCCTTCAGGACAGAGCCATTTTTAACCTTCAGGACCCAGCCTAATTTTGCAAATCTGACATGGTAATAACCTTTTGCTTATCCAGGCCATTCTGAGATTATTTTCTCACCACATATTGTAATTCATGAGAGTGGCAAAATTGAGTCAAAATATTTCATTTTTATTTAATAAAAAAATACCAAATTTACAAAGAATTTGGAAAAATTAGCAAATTTCTATTTCTCTACTTTTATAATAGATAGTAATACCTCTAAAAATAGTTCTTACTTTACATTCCCCATATGTCTTCATGTTTGGATCATTTTAAAAATGACATTTTATTTTTTCGGGACGTTAGAAGGCTTAGAAGCAAATCTTAAAGTTTTTAAGAATGTTTCCAAAATCCTATTTTATCAGGACCAGTTCAGTTATGAAGTCACTTTCTGGGGCTTACATATTAGAAACCACCCAAAACTGATTTTACAAACTTTGTTAACCTTTTAGGTGTTTCACAAGAATTTAAAGGAAATTCAGATAACATTTCCGAATTTCACCTTTTTGGCAGATTTTACATTTTTTTTCCGCTAACAAAGCAAGGGTTAACAGCCAAACAAAACTAAATATTTATTGCCCTGATTCAGTAGTTTACAGAAACACCCACATGTGGTCATAAACTGGTGTACGGGCACACGGCAGGGCGCAGAAGGAAAGGAACTGCCATATGATGGCAGATTTCACTGGAATAATTTTAAGTTGGCATGTCACATTTGAAGACCACCTGATGCACCCCTAGAGTAGAAACTCCAAAAGTGACCCCATTTTGGAAATTACAGGATAAGGTGGCAGTTTTGTTAGTACTATTTTAGGGTACATATGAATTTTGCTCTATATTACACTTTTTGTGAGGCAAGGTAACAAAAAAATTTGCTGTTTTGGCAGTTTTATTTTTTATTTACAATGTTCATCTGACAGGTTAGATCAGGTAGTATTTTTATAGAGCAGGTTGTTACGGACACGACAATACCAAATATGACAATTTTTTTGGTTGTTTGTTTCAGTTTTACATAAAGCATTTTTTGAAAAAAAAAATAGTTTTTAGTGTCTCCATATTCTGAAAGCCAAAGTTTATTTTTATTTTTTGGGAGACTGTCATATGTAGGGGCTCATTTTTTTCGGTATGAGATGGCTGTTTGATTGGTACTATTTTAAGGTGCATATGACTATGATCACTTGATATATTTTTTTACGGTGTTCACCTAATGGGTTAGATCATGTAATATTTTTATACAGCTTACGGATGTGGCGATACCCAATATGTATACTTTCTTTAAGCTTTACACAATAATATTTTTGAAACAAAAATTTAAAAAAATCATGTTTTAGTGTCTCCATAGTCAGAGCCATATTTTTATTTTTTTGGGCGATTGTCATATGTAGGGGCTCTTTTTTTGCGGGACGAGATGACCGTTAGATTGGTACTATCCTCGACTGCATATGACTTTTTGATCGCTTGGTGTTGCACATTTAGTGATTTAAGGTGACAAAAATTATTTTTTTTTAGCACAGTTTTTTTTTTTTTTTTTTTTTGACAGTGTTCACCTGAAGGTTTAGGTCAAGTGATCTTTTTATAGAGCCGGTCAATACAGACGCGGCAATACCCAATATGTTTACTTTTCTTATTTTCCCTGTTTTTACAATTTTTTTTTACTTTACATTGGGAAAAAGATGCTTTTTTTTATTATAAAAAAACTTTATATTTTTTTATGGATTGTACTGAATTGAAATGTCAGCGTCTTACACAGTAAGACGCTGAAAGATGCCTAGGAGACCCAGCCCTCAAGTTGGTTCTCCTGTAGCTGGCGGGCTCCGATGCCTGTGGAAGGCATCAGGGCAGCCATGGCAAAACAGCCACCTGACCGCGGTATGTGAAAGGGTTAATCCGCCGGCATCACCGCATAGAGCGAAGCCAGCGGATGCAGCAGGGGCCCGGCTATCAGTAATAGCTGGGCCTGTACATGGGAATGCGGTGAGGCACCACATTCCCCCACGAACATGTACGTGAAAATGCGGGAAGGGGTTAAGATTTGACAAGCCGAATCTGTGTGTGTATAATAATGAAGTTTTAGGCCTCTGTCACACGAACCATAAGCTTTCTCTCAGAATTGCATTAAGTGTTTCATTTTTAATTTCCGCGTGGGTGCAGCCAGTTTTGATGCACACGTGTGGGGGGAAAAACGCATTGCACCCGGACTGCATTCAGGTTACATCTGGATGCAATTTATTTTTCACTGAGGCCCCATTCACTTTTAATGGACCAGGGTTGCGTCAAAAAACACAGAATATAGAACATACTGCGATTCTCACGCAACGCAGAACTGATGCGAGAAAAAGAAATACTCATGTACTCAGACACATTGAAATGAATAGGTCAGGATTCAGTGCATTCACTTCACCATTGCACCAGCGCAGAAAACTCGATCGTGTGAAAGAGGCCTTATAGTCGCCTTAGTTTTCCCCTGCTGCTCCTGTTCCAACACTTCCTGGTCCCCAACGAGTCTCTACTACCTGGTCCCTCTTGCCACAAGAAATGTGACTGCTCAATCAGTCATTTGGGTGTAGCATACTCTAGGATGTTCCATACATTTTTCAGACATGGGGTCAACCCCTGGAACCCACATCTGTGTCATTCCACCTGATGAGGTGGTCTTTGTCACAATGGCTGCCATTTACCTCTTTGGGAGCTGGGCACTGTTCACATCACTCAGAGGCTACATTGGATAGGTCCTGATAAATAAAGATGGAAGGCTGTGATGTATCCCACAGTACGGGTATACAATGGGATACATGATTAATTGCCTCATGCTGTAAAAATATATAGTACTGGTATAAGTTTTCAAATGTATACCTTTATTTGTATACCCCTGTGTGGAATAGTACAGTCTGAATGGAACAGCTTTTCTTACATATGCCAAATCTAGGCTCTAAATGTGATGTGAAAGGAGCCTTATGGAAACAAGCCAGCACGCTTGCAGACATGTATGGAATAACCTGGGAACATCCCACAAATGTAGGGGATGGGAAAAACCCTTATATTTTTAGACAGTTGGTAGTGGTAAAGATGGAGGTAAGGAGAGATGGTTCATAGCCTTGTCAATTTGTAACACTAAGGCCTCATACACACGACCGTGAAAAACGGACACGGTCAGTTTTTCATGGCCATTTTGCATCAGTGTGTGCATCAATTTTCTGGCCGTGTGTCTATTTTTAATGTTAGTTTCGCATCAGTTTTTCATTTCCGTTAAAAACGGACATGAATAATTTATGAATTTGATTGGCAGTTATTTCTAGACCCACCCTTCTGAGAACACCCACAGGATGGTAGACCCCCAGCTAAAATAATGTCCCCCATGTAGGCCCCCAGTTAAATAAATGTCCCCCACAGGGTATATAATTTTTTTTATAGTGCCCCCAGCTAAATAAATGTCCCCCACAGTGTATATAATCTTTTTAACCGCCCCTAGCTTTAATAATGCCCTCAATGTAGGGCCCCATCTTCAATAATGTCCCCCATAGTGTGTGACCATAGAGTCCCACAGAACAAAATAAAAATAAAAACTCACCTTATCCACTTGCTCGCGCTGAAGCAGTCTCTTCTCTCTTCACAGAACGGGACCTGACGAAAGTGCGCAATGACTTCACTGTGCGCTCCCAAATGGTTACGCCACCACGCAGATCGCAGGTCCTGCTCAATGAAGAGAGAAGAGACTGTCACTCCGCGAGCAAGTGCATGAGGCGAGGGTTTTTTTTGGGGTTTTTTTTACCGCTAAATGGCCTGTGTACCCGTTTTTAACAGCCGTTAGACCAGTGCACTCCTGTCAATCGGCCGTTAAAAACAGTCCCATTGATTTCAATAGGGTCCGTCCGGCCATGAAAACAGCCAAAAATAGGACATGTCCTATTTTTGTAGGGACGCTATTCACTAGCCGTTAAAAGAACGGCCATGTGAATAGCCCCATAGACTTTCACTAGTGCTAAAAATAGCCGTGTGACGGCCGTTACTTGTCACACAGCCATTTTTCACTGTCGTGTGTATGTAGCCTAAGAACAGAGGGGGGGGAATAAAAAAAATAAAATAAAACACAACAACAACAACACACACAACTGTGTTCCCCAAATATTTTTAGCTATTATAGCTGCTCTCACTTTTGGCACTTCGATTTCCCAGATGACAAGCTCAGCCTTTTTTACTTCCATCTTCTGCTTTACATTTTGGCCTTGTTCAGTCTTTCCCAGAGCGTAACCACTGTCCACAGAGTCCATGCTATTTACATCTGAACCTGAAAAAGCATAGTCAAAAGTCAAGAAAACAAGTTTAATACCACTAAAATCTTGTGCAACTAAACAAAGCAATTATCATAAAATGCAAGATGGACATTTTGAAACCAAATAAGCTACATGCACCCAGCAGAGCCAAATCACATCCGTTTCAGGAGTACTGTGATGTTCCATATAGGCCTCAAGAAAACATTTTGGCCCAAGATACAGTGCAGAAAACTGTGCCCATAAACATTTTATTTACTGGGGGCATAGAGTTTTGAGTGAGGTCCTTTTTCATAGATTGTAAGTTTCTCTAGAAGCAGACCACCACACAGTCTTCATTCATGTCAAGGGCATACCCATAGGATATCATAAAATGTTTGGCCAGCGGAGGTCCTAATTATAGGAAAGCCAGTCTCCACATGAGCAGGCACTTTGCTTTTAAGAATATGAAGATATGCAAGTAACTAGGTTAGTGCCAAAAATGGTGAATGCATGGGAAATGATCTGGTCCACACCTCCAACAGAGAATCCTTGACCATATGCCATTAATGTTAGAGTATGCTCATCTCAGGCATTTATGGTAAAATATATGCCATAAATATTCGATCAGGGAGAGCTCCACCTCTAGACTGGGGCTCCTGCACCCAAGCTGCAAGAAGTGGGCAGATTTATAGCTACAGCCAAGCTTAGTGTGCTACACTAGTTCAGCAACTTCCATTCACTATTACCGAAGTTACAGAAACAGAGCAGCACAGTGATCTTGTTCGGTATCAGAAAGCCATTACTGTAACGTACCTTACGACAGTAATATACGTTTATCCATAACACAAAAGCTGGCATGTTAAAAGGAGCAAAGAGCAAATACCTCACCTCCTGAGTGATCAACTTCTGCGTCTCCAGTCCACGGGCCTTCATTTTTCACATCACTCTTCACGTCTCCATTACTATATGGTAGACTGTTTTCAACAGTTCTCAGCTTCTTCATTTTTTCACTGGACACATTAAAGGTTTCCTCCGATAACTCAATGCCTGACGAACTTAAAGAGTCATAGGCGCCAACACTAGATAGTATAGTGCTCTGCAACCGATCCTCCATGCAGATGCCATTTTCTGATGTACACGCGCCAACACCGGAATCCTCCATAATGGTCGGACATTTATTTAGAAAATCTGTATTTTTATGAACTGGACTTAAATTTGGCATGGCATAGGTCTGTGGCATGGATGTATTTGAAACAATCTGCTCTTCATCTGTTTTTTCAAGACATGAAACCTTACTTACTACTAAAATGTTAGTCAGGTTCTCCACTGGGGAGTCTTCTGTCTGTGTGGATTCACAGGCAGAGTCCATATCATAGGCAGCGTCTACGTCTTTATCAAGAACTGGAGTGCTCCTGATTTTTTCCTCTTGGGAGTATTCCATTTGTGTGGATTCTAAAATAGAGGCCCCTTGCCTTTTATCTACAGTGCTTTTGAGGTTTTCCTCTCGAGACCACTCCATTTGTGTGGATTCTAGAGTAGAGTCCCCTTGCTTATTTACGTTTTCCTCTTGAGACCACTCCATTTGTGTGGATTCTAGAGTAAAGTCCCCTTGCTTATTTACCTCACTGCTTTTGATATTTTCCTCTTGGGGTTGTTCTGTTCGAGTAGATTCACAGGTGTCCATTTCTGCACAGGTTTTACTGTTCACATCAGCTTCTCTCTCCAATGCACTCTGTGGACATTGAGCATCGTTTGGTAGCATCTTTCCAGTTGTCTCAAGTACTTGACATCTGTCATCTGATACATTACCAACTGAGCTAGCCAAAATTTCCTGTTTAGCAGCTACAATCACTTTGGATATGATGTTTATGGCGAGCTGCTCAACTAGATTGGCCTCGTAGTTTTCAAAAAATGTTGTAGCACTCCCTTCTTCAAACTGTTCACTTTTCTCCAAGCATTGAGAAAAGGCGTCCAATATATCAGCACAATTTCCTTCTCTCATTACCTCCGTGCATGCAGATTTGATGCTTGATAGAGGATCTGTCGATATAAATTCTACAGTCTCTGTGGTGACAGGTTCAGTCAGAAGCTCGGAAACATTCAGCTCCAATGAAGGAGACAACTGATCTTGCTTTAGTGGTTGTAACTCTGTCCCCAACTCAGGCAGATGGCATGGCAGCAGCTGGGTACAACTGATCGCAGTTTCTCTCATAGGCATCCTTGTCTCATTAATAACTGATTGAGGACACTGTACTAGAACAGACATTTTCACCACGGTTTCAATCTCATCAATAGAAGGCTGCTGGCCATCTTCACTAGAAGGCACCGTGTGCAGTTCTTCTGAGGAGAAAAGCTGGGTAACTTCAGAGGAATTTCTCATCAAATATTCTGTAGGTTTGGTAAACACACCGTCTGCATCCCCTAAACACAGCTCAATATCACATTCCATAGTAGACTGTTGTAAGGAGTCAAAAATCTCACTTTGGATTTCAGATTCTTCACTTAAAATATCCTCAGCCTTGCTGTCAGGCTGCATATCAGTCAACGTAGCTACCTGTGCTACTGGAGGCACCAAGCATGTGCCCTTTGGAGTGCTTGCCTCACTGTCCAGCTGTACAAATTGTACCCTTAAACTGCTTTTCTGAATTTCTGCTGTGGGGTCAAGTTCTGTCAGGGCACTGTCTGCTTGCACCTCTGTGGGGGCAGGTAGACGCTTGTGTCGGCTATGGCCATCATCTTTCTTCCTGGAAAAGAACCACCACCAACCGAGAAGTGCCAGCACTCCAGGGATGGTGTAGGGCAAAATTAAACGCAAGCGCAGTGCCATCTTTAAAAAGGCTCCTTAATGAGATCTGTAAGAGAAAAGAAAAAGGAATTTGAAACAAGTTTGCAAGAGTCAAAATCTGAAGTGCATCTTACATACATAGACTGATCGTGTCCAGCTGGGGCTATACTGCGACTCTGGCAGTGACATGTCGTGTGGACCACAAAAAGCATTGCAATCTTACTGTACATCACAATATAATGAAAGTGAATGGGGGTCAACTTGTGCCAGCAGGCCAGGATTGCTGCAAATTTTGGTAACTAGTGCGACATAAAGTGACCACATTTTAATAATCTCTCAACTCTCATTAGTATCGTGATGCAGCAATCTTAGGCCACACTACATGTGTCATAGCCAGTGTAGCCCCAGGCTAAAGAATGTATGCAAGTGGCAGCGCTGCAGTAACCAGCTCTGGTCACTACACAATAGATGGTCCCAAGTAGGTCTGGAGCTGAAGTTACTGGAGAGGAGGTAGGACCAGCACTGATCAGCTGAAGATAGGCCATCAAAAAAGTACTGGGAAACCCCTTTAATCCGATCTTTTGAGATTTTGATAACAGTAACCACCTAGAACAAAAGTCATTTGTTCAATATGTGAAACAGCAACACACATGAGGCGCTGCCTCCCGTTTTTCTCTTTTCCCTATATTGTTCAATAAGAGCCCATTTAAGAACCCAGTTTTTGCTTCAGAATCAGATCCATGCCTGCAAATACTGTGTATACACCTATTAACATCAGCGGCTGGGGAGGACCTGGCTTTAATCATTTACTTACAGTTGACTCCCCCTCGGAGTATCTACATAACATTCTGAGGGCTGGTGAGAAGAAGCCACTTCTGGTGCACCTATTCTAAATGGCAGACATTGTTAAGACTCATTGTAAGTCAAAACACAGACATAAAATACAAGGGAAAGATCTGCAGCCGTTCTGTGTTTAGAGCCACACCTAGTTTGGGCTCAAAATCCATGTGTGAATGAGGCTTTACCCACGTATAAGGCTGGGTTCACACTTGAGCGTTTTACAGCGCGTTCAAACGCGCTGTAAAACGCTCAACACATGAAAACCAATGCTTCCCTATGGCCCTGGTTCTCACTTGAGCGTTTTACAGCGCGTTTGAACGCGCTGAAAAACGCCCTACGCTCAAACAAGTTCTTGAGCTTCTTTGGGGCGTTTTGACACGCGTTTGGGGCCATAGGACACTGCAGTCAATCACACAAACGCGCTTCAAACTCGCGTTTACTATAGCAAAAAACGCGCATAAAAAATGCGCTCAAGTGTGAACCCAGCCTAAGAATTCAGGCAATTCAACTTGGCATGTGTGACCATCAGAATTCAGCCCATTAGACGAGAAAGGAAACCAAAACACCACCATGGACTGCCCCAAGTATGACAGGAATATCTACACAAGCTATTTTCACGATTCCTAGTGAAAACCGTTTTGTAATATAATAGTAAAATAAAGGGGTATTCAGGTAAATAAATTATCACTTAACCACTGGATGGGCAATAAGTGCTAGATCAGGTAGCGGTTTGACTTCTGGGACACCCACCAACTCCCAGAATGGAAGTCCCCTGCTTAAATAGAGTGGTCGTAGAGACAGAGGTGATAATTTGTTATTGCTGGAAATAGGGCTGCACGATATATCGCTAAAGTAATCGAACCGCGATAATCGGCAAATGCGGTTTGGCGATTCGGCCGAGCCGAAAATGCTGCGATTATTATATATTAAGGGGCCCCTATTGATAAAAAAAAGTCCTCTGTCCTATTGATAACATAACAGGTCCAGCCTCTGTACTTACTTTCACGATGAATGCACTGCAGCGACGAGCGGGAGCGAGCGAGGCAGCCGGCCGGCGCGTGACTGACGTCACTTAGTCACGCTCCTGCTTCCTGAATTAAGTGGGAGGAGCGTGACAGTGACGTCAGTCACGCGCCGGCCGGCTCGCTCTCTGCAGTGTGAGTGCATTCATAGTGAAACTGTGAAAGTACAGAGGCTGGCCATTTTATGAATAGGAGAGTTAACACATGAAGGGACACATGGGGCCATGAGGGGAACCAGCATAAGATGCTATATGTGTGACACATCCCACATAACAGCGCCCTCCGCAGGCCCCCCACATAACAGCGCCCTCCGCAGGTCCCCCACATAACAGCGCCCTCCGCAGGTCCCCCACATAACAGCGCCCTCCGCAGGTCCCCCACATAACAGCGCCCTCCGCAGGTCCCCCACATAACAGCGCCCTCCGCAGGTCCCCCACATAACAGCGCCCTCCGCAGGTCCCCCACATAACAGCGCCCTCCGCAGGTCCCCCACATAACAGCGCCCTCCGCAGGTCCCCCACATAACAGCGCCCTCCGCAGGTCCCCCACATAACAGCGCCCTCCGCAGGTCCCCCACATAACAGCGCCCTCCGCAGGTCCCCCACATAACAGCGCCCTCCGCAGGTCCCCCACATAACAGCGCCCTCCGCAGGTCCCCCACATAACAGCGCCCTCCGCAGGTCCCCCACATAACAGCGCCCTCCGCAGGTCCCCCACATAACAGCGCCCTCCGCAGGTCCCCCACATAACAGCGCCCTCCGCAGGTCCCCCACATAACAGCGCCCTCCGCAGGTCCCCCACATAACAGCGCCCTCCGCAGGTCCCCCACATAACAGCGCCCTCCGCAGGTCCCCCACATAACAGCGCCCTCCGCAGGTCCCCCACATAACAGCGCCCTCCGCAGGTCCCCCACATAACAGCGCCCTCCGCAGGTCCCCCACATAACAGCGCCCTCCGCAGGTCCCCCACATAACAGCGCCCTCCGCAGGTCCCCCACATAACAGCGCCCTCCGCAGGTCCCCCACATAACAGCGCCCTCCGCAGGTCCCCCACATAACAGCGCCCTCCGCAGGTCCCCCACATAACAGCGCCCTCCGCAGGTCCCCCACATAACAGCGCCATCCTCAGATCCCCCACATAACAGCGCAATCCACAGATCCCCCTACATAACAGCGCCATCCACAGATCCCCCATAACTATGTCATACCCAGCCGCGTCAGCGGCTCATATGGGAAAATCCAAGCAAATAGACCTCTAGCACAATTCCCTTAAAATATCGCATCGCACATCGTTATCGCAATTTTTAGGGCCCTAATCGCAATCGCACAAAATTCCCATATCGTGCAGCCCTAGCTGGAATATACTTTTTATATTAATGGGTCAACTCTTTGGGCTTCAAGCAGCAGCTGTCCACACACGGCACCAGGAAGATACATGTTCCTTCTTGGCACTGTTATGGCTTAAAACTGCCAGCGGGTGAACATCAACGCTGCCTCCCATTGAAAACAAGTCAGATAACACAGCCACAAGTGGAATTCTGGCAAAATTCTGCCATGTCAACGGCCTGTAAAACCAGGCAAAACGCCTTGTTGAGAAAGCTCGGCTGAATGTTACAGATAACTTTCACTTAGCAATCCGTTGCTTCATTCTAGAGAAATATGCAAGTCACCCGTACATGGTAAATGGTAAAACACTCGGTAACACTGACATGAAAAAGGATCTAGGAATTTTAATAAACAGCAAACTAAGCAGCAAAAACCAGTGTCAGGCAGCTGCTGCCAAGGCCAATAATATAATGGGTTGCATCAGAAGGGGCATAGATTCCCGTGATAAGAACATAGTCCTACCACTTTACAAATCGCTAGTCAGACCACACATTGAGTACTGTGTACAGTTCTGGGCTCCTGTAAACAAGGCAGACATAGCAGAGCTGGAGAGGGTCCTGAGGAGGGCAACTAAAGTAATAACTGGAATGGGGCAACTACAGTACCCTGAAAGATTATCAAAATTAGGGTTATTCACTTTAGAAAAAAACGACGACTGAGTGGAGATCTAATTAATATGTAATAATATATCAGGGGTCAGTACAGAGATCTATCCCATCAGCTATTTATCCCCAGGACTGCGACTGTGACGAGGGGACATCCTCTGCGTCTGGAGGAAAGAAGGTTTGTACACAAACATAGAAGAGGATTCTTTACGGTAAGAGCAGTGAGACTATGGAACTCTCTGCCTGAGGAGGTGGTGATGGTGAGTACAATAGAGGAATTCAAGAGGGGCCTGGACGTATTTCTGGAGCTTAATAATATTACAGGCTATAGCTACTAGAGAGGGGTCGTTGATCCAGGGAGTTAGGCTACTTTCACACCTGCGTTTAGGTCGGATCCGTCTGGTATGTGCCCAGACGGATCCGCACCTATAATGCAAACGCTTAGATCCGTTCAGAACGGATCCGTTTGCATTACCATGAACAAAAAAAAAAAAATATATTTTTTTTTTTTTTTTGTTCATGATAATGCAAACTGATCCGTTTTGACTTTACATTAAAAGTCAATGGGAGACGGATCCGTTTGAAAATTGAGCCATACTGTGTCAACTTCAAACGGATCCGTCCCCATTGACTTACATTGTAAGTCTGGACGGATCCGTTTGCCTCCGCACGGCCAGGCGGACACCTGAACGCTGCAAGCTGCGTTCAGGTGTCCGCCTGCTGAGCGGAGCGGAGGACAAACGGAGCCAGACTGATGCATTCTGAGCGGATCCGCATCCATTCAGAAAGCATTAGGGCTGGACGGATCCGTTCGGGGCCGCTTGTGAGCCCCTTCAAACGGAACTCACAAGCGGAGCCCCGAACGCTAGTGTGAAAGTAGCCTTATTCTGATTGCATGATTGGAGTCGGGAAGGAATTTTTTATTCCCCTAAAGTGGAGAAAATTGGCTTCTACCTCACAGGGTTTTTGCCTTCCTCTGGATCAACTTGCAGGATAACAGGCCGAACTGGATGGACAAATGTCTTTTTTCGGCCTTATGTACTATGTTACTATGTAATCTGAATGCAAATGAACAGTTAGGCACACCGAGGGCGGGTACAAGCCACTGTGCGCCATTGACCTGCCCACTTCTGCCAGTCCCTCCCCTTAATTGATGGGACCAGGTCAGTTAAAGGGCTTCTGTCAGCCCACTAAACCGTTTTTTTTTTTTCTTCTTTACTAATAATCCCTATACTGCAAGCTCTGCATACATAAGTTAAATAATCATTTTGGTTCAGTAGAATTTGATAAAAAGCGATTTTTAAAATATGCAAATTACCTTGCTACCAGCAAGTAGGGCGGCTACTTGCTGGTAGCAGCCGCATCCTCCGACCCCAATGACGCCCCCTCCGCATTGTGATTGACAGGGCCAGGGAACTGAATCGTTCTCTGCTGGCCCTGCCTGTTAGCATTCAAAATCTGGCGCCTGCGCTGCGGCCGTACGTATCTTCAATCTGCGCAGGCCCACTCGCTCGGCCGCTCCATCCTCAATGCGCCTGCGCCGATGACGTCACATTTACACCCGGCGCAGGCGCATTGAGGAGCGAGCAGCCGCCTCTCAGTGCGCCTGCGCAGATTGAAGATACGTATGGCCGCAGCGCAGGAGCCAGATTTTGAATGCTAACAGGCAGGGCCAGCAGAGAACGATTCCGTTCCCTGGCCCTGTCAATCACAATGCGGAGGGGGCGTCATTAGGATCGGAGGATGCGGCTGCTACCAGCAAGTAGCCTCCCTACTTGCTGGTAGCAAGGTAATTTGCATATTTTAAAAATCGCTTTTTATCAAATTCAACTGAACCAAAATGATTATTTAACTTATGTATGCAGAGCTCGCAGTATAGGGATTATTAGTAAACAAAAAAAAAAAAACGGTTTATTGGGCTGACAGAAGCCCTTTAACTATGTAGGAACCTGACCATGTCACTCAAGGTAAATGGAGGTAGGTGGGCTGGCAGAGGAAGCAGGAGGAGCACAGCGTGGCTTTGTCCCACCCTCCGTGCACTTAACTGCTCATTTGCGTATGGATTAAATGTACTTTTTCTCCAGAATGAAGAAATAGATCACTGAGTAAATGGTATATTACATTCAGCTGAGCAATCCCCACAAGGCATTGTGCCTGGCTTAAGTCAATTCCCTGCTGACAGGTTCCCATTAAAGATGACCCAATGGCAAGCTTGACATGTCATTTTTAGTTGCTTCCCTCATGAAAATTCTTCATAAAATTCTCTTAGAAGGGCATCGTGTCACTTTTACTCAGATAAGAAAGTTACAAATAAACTAAAGGTAAGAATTGGGGTCCATTCACACGTCTGTAGTGTATTGCAGATCCGCAATACACACGGCCGGCAAACCTCATAGAACTGCCTATTCTTGTCCGCAATTGCAGACAATAGGACATGTTCTATTTTTTCCGGAGCCGCCGCAGACCGGAAGATCGGGGGCGCACTCCAGCAATGCGGATACGAACAGCACACTGTGCTGTCCGCACTCATTCCTGCCCCATAGAGAATGAATGGGTTCGCAGTGACTGGACCCTTAGTCCTGGTAATTGGTTTGCCAGGAGTGCGAAATGACAGCACCACCAGGGAATGTCCTCATAAGCTTCTGCAGGGACCAGATCAAGGCGTTTAAAAATGGTCCCTCCCACCCAGTGTTTCCCCCCCCCCCCCCCCCAATACCACAGCAGGATGGACGAAAGCTCTTTATAATGGGCAGCAAGTTGGCTCAGTGGATAGCACTGGTGCCTTGCAGCACTGGGGTCCTAGGTTTGAATCCGACCAAGGACAACATCTGCATGGAGTTTGTACGTGTACTGGAGGGAATTAAAGGTTGCGGAAATGTCAGACGCCTGGAAAACCAATTAATGGTAGGACTAATTCTGACTTTCCAAGACATCCTCCATGACCGTACCAGATCAGATGCTACTTAGGGAGGGACAACAACCTGAGGGACTTTACGCCCAAAGGCTAGCTCTTTGTTTGCCACAATGTCCAGTCTAACGTTTGCAGAAGGTATGGAAACTGGAACAGGTGGCCACTCTGCAAATCTGGTCTACTGACATTTCAGCACAGGATGTAGCCACTGCTCTGGTAGAACAAGCCGTAACTTAAAGAGGACCTTTCACTACTGTACAAACTAAAAACTAACTATATCAGTGGGCAGAGCGGCGCCCAGGGGTCTCCCTGCACTTACTAGTATGTCTGGGCGCCGCTCCGTTCGCCCGGTATAGGCTCTGGTGTCTGCGCTCCCTCTGACTGATTTTTTGTATGAGGCGTATCCCTTGCTGCAGCGCTGGCCATTCGCAGCGGACACATCATAGCCAGGCTATAGCTGTGCGCTGCGATTGGCCAGCGCTGCAGCAAGGGACACGCCTCATACAAAAAAATCAGTCAGAGGGAGCGCAGACACCGGAGCCTATACCGGGCGAACGGAGCGGCGCCCAGACATACATGCAGCAGTCTCCTTCTCTGAGCGAGCAACTGACTCTTAGGAAGGAATGCTTCCTTACCGACACTCGGCTGTGACATTGTGCAGTGTAAACCCGCCTGAAGATATCTCCTCCGAAAGGTTTTATCTTGACATTTTCTCCAATTGCTGCAATATTAACATTTTTCAAGGCTGAGGAGGATTCCCAAGTTTTTAAAAAGTCTGCCTATCTTGCTTCCATGGCATAACGGATTGGGAAGAATGTTCAAACGGTAACATTGTCCTTTTAATGACTTTGGCTAATGGAATATCTGTAAGTATATTACTTGCAAGACCCTCTGCAGAGGTCTCTGGAACAGCGTCCGACTAACCAGAGTTAGGGACCTCCAGCTGACAGGAACAACTTAACTCTGGAGACATGGACACCAAAATGGGCCTAAAGGGGTTGTCCTGTCATTAATATGGATGACCTATCGACAGGATAGGTCATAGATATCTGATCGGTGGGGATCCAACACCCAGCACCCCCACCAATCAGCTGCAAGACGAGGAGGCGGTGTTCCATGGGACCGCCACTACCTGATCTTTACACTACGCCTTGTCTCCTGTGAAGCAGTGGTGTAGTGTAATTAAAAGCACTCGCTCCATTCACTTGAGACGAAGTGCAAGACTTGATGCTTTCCACTGGCCGAAAAAAAATAAAAAAAATAAAAAGTGGTGAAACAAGCTTCCACTTCCCCAGTAAATGCAAGCTAGCAAGGACTTCATATGAAAAAAAAATTATTATTTCTAAGTAATTCAATGTAAAAAAAATTAAAAAATAAAGTCAAAACTCAAATGATTTTAAGTATTGCAAAAAAGTTAATTTTCCATGTCACCACTGAAATGTGCACCCCAAGGCTCGCCCCACACATTACCTTCCATTATTAATAAGTATAATTACATTCCTCCCATTATAATTATGATTCTAGTCCTTAGTTATCACTTTTATTTTTATTATTCTACCTCTGGGGTCCTGCCTTCCACAGCCTTGCAAGACCCAGTGCGATGAGGTAAACAGGATCTGAGAGCAGGAATTGGACAAGATGGAGAGTGCTGCCGGCTTTTTAAAACCCCCTGGCAGATGGTGAGTGACAAGGCTGCCATACTGCACCTTCTATAGAACTGCTGGAGTAGTATTTCACTCCAGAGATAAATGCGGTATGCTGCCCTATACCAGACTGGGGAGATCTGCATCTATATACCCTATTTCTTGTTCCCTTCACTTGATGGCAACGGATACAAAATGTGCATGTTGGGATGATGGGTCATGGCCATACAGGGAATTTTCCAATCAAAGGCACGTTCTGGACAGGGTCATCCTTGTTAGGATGGGTGCTCTAAGGTTAGGTTCAAAAAGGGCCGGGATAACACGCCCTGTTAGGGCATAATAGGGAGAGGTATCATCCCATGTTCATGCCTGAACTGTTTCTGTACTACAGCGACTCCTGTCTGGCCCCAGTGGATACAATAGGACCCAATGTTTTTTTTCCTACTTGACAAGCTGGGCGGGTACAACCGAGTACCCCATAAATTATTACAGGTTTTTGTTACGTATAAAAATTCTTTATAGGAGTAGAATAGGGAAACATTTACTGAGGTTATATTTGATTTCATCTAATTTTAAGGCTACATGCACACGACCGTATGTGTCTTGCAGTCCGCAAATAAAAAAAATAAAAATAAAAACACACAAGGAAAAAAAGATAACATCCGTATGCCATCCTTTTTTTGGCGGATCCATTGCAACAATGCCTAATACGGAAAGGAATAGGAAGTGTTGTATTTTTTTGCGGGGCTACAGAACAGACATACGGATGCGGACAGCATTTTTTGCGGACTCATTGAAATGAATGGGTCCGCATCCTATCTGCCAAAAAAACGGAACTGACATGGAAACAAACAACGTTCGTGTGCATGTAGCCCAAGTATAATAAAGATGAAGTTTTAAACCTAGAAAAGTTGAAGTTTTAGTAATTCACCTTTTAGTTTTTTTGGCCAAAGAAATTAGTCCAATGCTGATCAAAACAGACAATTTCAACCAAAATGATCATTCGATTGTGGGAACACAATTGTTTTAACTAACCAATGTAAAACTATCCTTAGGGCTCTTTCACACCTGCGTTCTTTTCTTCAGACATAGAGTTCCGTCGTCGGGGCTCTATGCCGGAAGAATCCTGATCAGTTTTATCCTAATGCATTCTGAATGGAGTGAAATCCGTTCAGGATGCATCAGGATGTCTTCAGTTCCGGAACGGAACGTTTTTTGGCCGGAGAAAATACCGCAGCATGCTGCACTTTTTGCTCCGGCCAAAAATCCTGAAGACTTGCCGCAAGGCCGGATCCGGAATTAATGCCCATTGAAAGGCATTGATCCGGATCTGGCCTTAAGCTAAACGTCATTTCGGCGCATTGCCGGACCCGACGTTTAGCTTTTTCTGAATGGTTACCATGGCTGCCGGGACGCTAAAGTCCTGGCAGCCATGGTAAAGTGTAGCGGGGAGCAGTATACTTACTGTCCGTGCGGCTCCCGGGGCGCTCCAGAGTGACGTCAAGGCACCCCAAGCGCATGGATCACGTGATCACATGGACATGTCATCCATGCGCATGGGGCGCTCTGACGTCATTCTGGAGCGCCCCGGGAGCCGCACGGACTGTAAGTATACCGCTCCCCCTATGGCAACCAGGACTTTAATAGCGTCCTGGCTGCCATAGTAACACTGAACGCATTTTGAAGACGGCTCAGTCTTCAAATGCTTTCAGTACACTTGCGTTTTTCCGGATCCGGCGTGTAATTCCGGCAAGTGGAGTACACGCCGGATCCGGACAACGCAAGTGTGAAAGAGGCCTTAGTCTGAAAAGTAGTTTATTATTTGTCCAACTATCTGATGAAATTTCAAAGATAGATATTTAATACATCGCCCGGTTTCACTGAGAACATGTATGGCCGTGTCTGAATATGGACTGAAATGTGTATGGCCGTGTCTGAATATGGACTGAAATGTGTATGGCCGTGTCTGAATATGGACTGAAATGTGTATGGCCGTGTCTGAATATGGACTGAAATGTGTATGGCCGTGTCTGAATATGGACTGAAAGGTGTATGGCCGTGTCTGAATATGGACTGAAATGTGTATGGCCGTGTCTGAATATGGACTGAAATGTGTATGGCCGTGTCTGAATATGGACTGAAATGTGTATGGCCGTGTCTGAATATGGACTGAAATGTGTATGGCCGTGTCTGAATATGGACTGAAATGTGTATGGCCGTGTCTGAATATGGACAGAAATGTGTATGACCGTGTCTGAATATGGACTGAAATGTGTATGGCCGTGTCTGAATATGGACTGAAATGTGTATGGCCGTATGCAAAATAATCGTTCAGCAGATGATGTGATCTGTATGGCCACAGTCATACTGGCTGTGAACAGAACTCGTCTTTTCATATGTAAATTCCTTTTGGCTAGATTAGAAATAAGTGCTCCATCCATATATAGAGCAGACAGAGGCTTCTGCATTTCATCTGAATCCATAGCTCGCCCCTGCAGTCCTGCCTACAAGAAGAGGATGACAGGCTGCGGGCTCCCCGGCTACTGTAAACACTCCAAATACACATAACCTTGTAGGGTTTCCTAACTCCTCCAGGATCACGTGCTCCGCTGCAAGCAGAACATGGTCTCAAAAGCAAAGCAGACAATCCTATAATAATCTTTATCTAAATTGTGCCAGAAACTAATAATAATAATAAAATAATAATCTTTATTTATATAGCGCCAACATTCTGCAACGCTTTACAATTAGAGGGTTCATGTGCAGTCATACATTACGTAGCAGCAAACAAGTCAACAATTACAACAAAAGGAATGAGGACAAGAGCTTACTATCGAAATCTATAGCTAAATAAGTGCCTCCTGTTAGACAAACTCTCAGTTCAAGGGCTCATCAAATGTTCGAACCGCAAGTTTGCGGTGGGTCCCATTCATTTTAATGGCAGGCAAACCTGAATAGCCTTCAGCTCATATTTGCAGCCAAGAAATAATTACTAGAAGTGCACAAATAGTCCCACAACAGACAGTGACGTACCAGATGTATTATTCGAATATGCTATCGCCATTTATTATTTTTTTCAATGCGAAATATCGGCAATATAATTTTCACGTACGCGCATGCGCAAATGCACTATACAGTACCCAAATGCACTATAAAGAAAGTATATTGTATATAACACCCCGCTTCAATTAGTTATTTTTTTTGGGGAGGGGAAGGGGCGACTGGTATATCACACCAGTAGAAATTATTTGTTCCAATAACGCTTGTTCCTCTATATACCTGCAGTATCGCAGCAGAACCGCACACAACTGCCGCACGATACAAATGCACTATAATATACTTTCTAACATAGACAGTATATTATAACATTGTACAAGGAAGGCAATCCATTAGAATATACATGAAGATAAAACGTAACCTTTAATAATTTTACTATGAGGGTCCATTCACACGTCTAAGTGTTTTGCAGATCTGCAAACCACAGACACCGGCAATGTACATTTCGCAATTTGCGGACCGCACATCGCCGGCACTATAATAGAAAATGTCTAATCTTGTCTGCAATTGCGGACAAGAATAGGACATGTTCTATTTTTTGCGGAAACGGAAGCACGGATGCGGATCCGCAATTGCGGACAGCACATTCCGGCCCCATTGAAAATGAATGGGTCTGCACCTGTTCCGCAAAATTGCGGAACGAATGCGGACCCATTTTGTGGACGTGTGAATGGAAAAAGATATCCCGCAAAATGAAAATTTAAAGAGGACCTTTCATCGGTCCAAACATCGTGAACTAAGTATCATGATCTGTACAGCGGCGCCCAGGGATCTCACTGCACTTACTATTATCCCTGGGCGCCGCTCCATTCTCCTGCTATGCCCTCTGGTATGTTCGGTCACTTGGTTATAGTAGGAGGAGACTGCCCTTGTTCTCCTGGGCGTCTCCCTCTCCCAGGCTGTGAGCTCTGCGCTGCGACTGGCCAGCGCTACAGCCTAGGAGAAGGAGACGCCCAGGAGAACAAGGGCAGTCTCCTCCTACTATAACCAAGTCCCCTAAGTTTCCGCCTACTATAACCAAGTGACCGAAAATACCGGAGGGTATAGCAGGAGAACAGAGCGGCGCCCAGGGATAATAGTAAGTGCAGTGAGATCCCTGGGCGCTGCTGTACAGATCATGATATTTAGTTCACAATGTTTGGACCGATGAAAGGTCCTCTTTAAATTATTAAAGTTAAGCAAAAAGCATAGATGTGGTAGGCAATAACAAGTGCTCGGCAGCACTAAATTAGAAACCATTTGTCCTACCACATTTCGGGGGGTTCCAGTGCAGATCCATGAATCCCAGAGGGAAAGTAAAAAAACATCTATCCCTAGGCTAGATGATGTGGTATTGAAGGACAGGGTGGGCAAAGAACTGTCCCTGATATTGCCCTACAGGGGTGTGCTATTCTGGCCCTGATAGCCTAACCACAGACCACCCGCCCTGATAGGAACGACCCCGTCTAGAACCTTACCCTATATAAAAATGGCCCTAGAAAGCCCCTAGCCCCCTGACTTCCAGGTGATCACTATATAGATCTATGTGTTTTTGACTCATAAAAGTATAAGTATATCGCACCCCTCTGTGTATCACACATATCGATAGCACACCTTTACTAGTGCTTAAAATGACTTTTGTGGCCCTATTAGCTAGCGTTTGGTGTCCCTAACAGCCTGTCCCTGCTCCACACAGCAACCTCTCCCTACACTGGCAAAAGACTGAATGTAAAATGGCGGCCAGATCAGGTTTATTTATAAGGTAAGGGGTATGTCCATGTGCTGAAATGTCTCAATTGGCTGTCCTGTACCACCTGATGGATGTGTCATGGGTCAAAGTTCTTCACAACGTAAAAGAATATGACAGGCACAAATATCTCCATATGTTCGGCGAATCACGGACACACAAAGTTTGCCGCAAAACGAGAGCCGGGCGAACCGCAAGGCCATCTCTACTCATATCCTGTGGCAAGCACTTCTGACCAACCGCTCCATCCATTTCAAGTGGGCTCCATAGGGTACAGGGAACGGGGGACGGGGAAGGAGATGGATGACAAGTGATGTATTTACCCATTGCAGAAGACACTGGAAGTGATTTCCATGAGCAGTTATGCAAAGTTGTGTCTCTCGAACACCTTCTGCACCACCACACATACCAATGTTCCAGACATTAATCTCAATTTTCTGATTCATTTTGGGCACATTCTTTGTATTACATTTCTCAAACCCTTCAGGTAAATTCACAGACAAAAGTCACTAAAGCCTCATTCACATCCGGCTGCCTGATCAGTCACAAATGCTGGATCACAACTGGACCTCATTGCAGTCAATTGGGAGGCTTAATGAGGCCTAACCATAAAGTCTGATGATTGTGGTGGCCACAATCCTTTGCTTAGTGCCAAATGAACTCAGAAAAGGGATGGTGTGGAAAGTCACCCCATCTTGCTGAAAGAAACAATACTGACACTCGTGATCTGTGCATAGCATGGCTTGAAGATGTCCATGACAGTGTTCACATTTTCAAATATTGGACCCACAATCCACGTACCCATAACCACACCATATACAGATTTTTTTGACCATGAAGTGGTTATTGGTGCAGCTTGTATGAATTGTCCTACTGTCAGATGAAGCCACACTTTATTGGACATGATTTATTGCAACCGTTCCAAATGTCCATCTAACTATCATATCCAGCAGCCACCTGCAATCCCATGCTACAGTTTATCCCCTACTTTAACTCTTGCACCACTGACAATCGGCATGGCTTCATGTGAAGAGATTTCAGTACATGACGACATGCTGTCCTGCTGCTGGGCGCCTGCTCGGATAATTTTGTCAATTTCCTCAGGCTTCTCATAATCCTCTCTGCAACAATAAGCGTTCGAACACGTGGTAGTCTGTTTGGCATCAGCCACTGATCAAGAGTTGTGCCACTTCCACACCAAACCGTCTATACTGCCTTTTAAAAGGAACAGGAAGGTCTGGAAATTGACCAGCAAATCAGTTCTGTGTTTCTGTGAGTGTGTACATAGGCCCAACTACCTCCATTCTGTGCAGAATCGAAAACCATATGTTGGACACACACCAACTGCCCTCCACAATGTGTACTGCTCAACTGATACGGAAGGATGTCATATGCCTCATTTATTTCTTAAAGCTAAACATGTAAAGTCTCCTGACATGTATGTTGTACTAAAAGCGATAATAGGGCAAGAAAATAAGGGATTATCCAGAAAAGGCTTTATTTAGTCCACATAAGCATTTCAGTGAATAGAGCCCCTTTAGATAAATGGACGTGAACTAATACAGTAGACAACTTTATGTACCATCAGATATGTAGAAAATGGATCTACTTGGATAATATGGCGAAAGAGACCGTACAACTGTTAGATATCCAACCGTATTTTTATTGTTTATGATTTCATACAATATATAAAATATTCTTACAAACTCCCTTTGTCCATTTATCTGAAGGGACTCTATTCCCCAAAACGAGTTAACGGTGGATTAAACAAAGCTTTTTCCATATAATCCCTGGTGTGGATCCTTCTTTCTGCTCTGAGGGGTTTTCTTGCCGTCATATACCTGCCAGAAAAATGGGATTACACTTATCGGTAATTGGTCTTCTTTGAGCCTATGACAGCACCCTTGGAGAGACAGCCTCCTCAGGACAGGACAAAGAAACCAGAACCGCTTTAAAAAGAGGGTCCACCCCCTCTACCTTCAGTCTTTTTCCAAGAAAAAAGGAATATCATATTGCAATAATCAAATTTCTACATATAAAGCTTTTCTTTTTTTTTTACACTAGGGGGAAGGGAATTAGCCGGTTGCCGTCATAGGCTCAAAGAAAACAGATCAGTAAGTGTAATTAAATTTTTCCCCTTCGCCTGGAGCACCCCTGGAGATTTAGGCCAGATTATTCTAGGACGGGACAACAGCTTGGAGCCCCTTACGGCCAAATTACAGGCCTTAATTAGAAGGCAGCTAAAGTTTATAGTGTCTGAAAAAAGTATGTAGGGAACTCCAGGTGGCAGCCCTACAAATTTGCTCTATAGAAGCAGAGGCCCTCTATGCTCAAGAAGTGGAGACTGATCTAGTAGAGTGAGCTCCGAACCCAGAGGGCAGAACAATCCCCTTGGATGAGTACGCCAAGTAAATAGCCTGTCTGATCCATCTAGCAATGGTTTGAGAAGATGCAGCACAGCCCTTCTTCGTACCCTGAAATAAAAGCAACAAACAGGAGGAGGACCTCAGAGGCTGAGTGACCTGAAGATATTGAATTATACACTCAACATCTAAAAAGTGGAATTCGGATTCCTTCTCATTTTTTGGAGAAGCACAGGGGGGTGAAACCATCTCCTGGGAACGGTGAAACTGGGAAGAAACCTTAGGTAAAAAAGAAGCATAAGGAGAAATCACCACCCGATCCTCCCAGATTCTTAAGTAAGGTTGGTCAATGGAAAGTGCAGCGCACTCACTCTTCTAGCGGAGGTAATGGCTAAGAGAAAAGCAAGTTTTAGGGAGAGCATCTTAGGGGTAATTGTGATGATAGCCTCAAAAGGATCTGAAGTGAAAGCCGAAAGCACCAAGTTTAAATCCCAGGGAGGAACTCCATCTTTACAGACTTGGGATAACTTAGATACAGCAGTAACAAACCTCTTAACCCAAGGATGATTTGCTCATTTAAACTCAAATACGGCACTTAAGGGTGAAATCTGCAAGGTCTAAGCTTTTTTTTTTCTCCAACCCTCCTGCAAAAAATCTAAAACAAGTGGAATGTCTGGAGCCTTTAGCACAGGGATGGCCAACCTGAGGCTCTCCAGCTGTTGCCAAACTACAACTCCCAGCATGCCCAGACT
The DNA here is from genome assembly GCF_905171765.1 of Bufo bufo. Lineage (NCBI taxonomy): Eukaryota > Metazoa > Chordata > Amphibia > Anura > Bufonidae > Bufo > Bufo bufo. The sequence goes on along the minus strand of NC_053391.1, from coordinate 410,693,144 downwards.
GCCTACATCTATTATCCTACAGCAGGGCATGGTGGGAGTTGTAGTTTTGCAACAGCTGGAGAGCCGCAGGTTCGCCATGCCTGCTTTAGCACATCCACTGGTCTACTGGCGAATCTTTTAAAAGCCCTCCAAACTCTCAAATAGATTTCTGAAGTAACCCTCTTATGACTCGCCAACAGAGTAATGATAGCATCCTCCAAGAGCCCTCTTTTCCTCAAAATCTCCCTCTCAATAGCCACTGATTTTTTTTACTTCCGGGTGAAAGATTGGACCCTGCACTTGAAGTTCCTGGAATACAGGAAGAACCCAAGGGGTGGCTATCGACATCCTGCAGAGCCAAGAAAACCAAACCCTCCTTGGCCAGGATTAAGCCAAAGCGTCCACTGCCTTTGGATGCTCTTTTGGGGAAAGGGAAAATAACTCCCTAATCTTTGTTTGACCTGGTGGCAAAAAGGGACATCCCATAAGGCTGAAATCTAGTTGAAAACCCTCTGGTCTAGGGACCATTACCCCTAGCATAGATGATGGCTGAGGAAATCTGCTTTTACATTGTCCACTCCCTTTAGATGTACTGCAGAAAGATGAAAGAATCTTCTGCTAGAATGAAAATCTGGTGGCTTAGGGCCATCAGACTCAGAGCTCTGGTACCTCCCTGCCTGTTAATATAGGCTGCTGCTGTCACATTGTCTGAATAGATTCTGACATTTCTGACGGATCTGTCAATGCTAACCAGATTGCATTTAGTTCTTTGAAATTGTGAGACTGGACAGGGAATTGTCATCCCAGCTCCCCTGCAACAGAAGGGACTCCACATGGGTTCCCCATCCGTATGGGCTGGCATATGTGGTCAAGGGAAGGACTTCTTCTCTGCGCCACGGAACCCCACTCTGTAGATTTTGCAGAGCCATCCACCACTCCAAAGAAAGAGTCTGAGGTGATAGATGAATCTCCGCATCCAGAGAGTACATATCTGTCCAAAACCTCCAGAATATGAAGCTGTAGGGACCTCGAATGATACTGGGCCCATTCTACCCCAGGAATAGCGGCCACCATGAGCCCCAGCACGGACAGACTCCCTCAAAGAAACTGACTGACGAGAGCAAAGGAACTGAATTCTTGACCTGATCAGAAGAGGTTTTTTTTTTTTGAGGGGGCAACAGACACCCGAGTCCAGGAATCTAGGATTATCCCTAAGAAGTTGCACTTCTGACTCGGACACAAACTGGACTTCTCTAGGTTTATATCCCATCCTAGTCTGTCCAGAACTTCCCTAACCAGGTAATTTGTTCTTTTAGTATCTGACCTGACCGGGCGACAATAAGAAAATAGTTATCATACCCTATCTAGACTATGTCCTTCTCTCTCACATGTGCTATCTCTGGAATGATCTTCGTGAAAACCCTTGGGGCCTGAGATAGTCCAAAGGGAAGGCCCTGAAACTGAACATGTAGGATCTTCTACCCTCTGCTACCCTCAAATATTTTTGGTGGCTGGGATGGATAGGGACATGATAATACGCATCCCTCAGATCTACTGTGGCCATATAACAGTCTGGAAAGAGATTGTTCACCGCCGACACGATGGATTCCATCCCAAAAAAATTTGTACACCAGATAACGGTTCAGCCATTTTAAGTTTATTGTACGAAATAAACCATTAGGTTTTTTGACAGGAAATAGTGTTGAGTAAAAGTCTCTTGTCACGGAACTTCCACCAACACTTTCTATTCTAACAGGAAAAAACCTCTGAAATGATGGCTGCCTGTTTTTTTTTTGGGGGGGGTCTGACCGATAATCTGTTATCACAAATTTTTCTACCGGCAACTTTAGAAACTTTCATCTTAAGCCCTCTCTTATAACAAATTATCCAGTGGCTGTTGGAGATTTTTTGCCTCCCCACTGGAGGCCTGGTGTCATTGCAGCTGTTTCTTTGAGGCATCTGAACCGAAAAAAATTAAACCCCTTAGGCCTCTTTTTACACGGGCGTTGCGGGTGACGTGCGGGAAAAGATGCGGGTGCGTTAAGGGAAAAATTTTCCCCGCGAGTGCAAAGCATTTTAATGCGTTTTGCACGCGCGTGAGAAAAATCTACATATTTGGCACCCAGGGATCAGTGTTGTGTAAATTTTATTATTTTCCCTTATAACATGGTTATAAGGGAAAATAATAGCATTCTTAATACAGAATGCTTAGTAAATTAGGGATGGAGGGGTTAAAAAAAAATATAGAAAAACTCATCCACTTGTTTGCGCTGCCCGGCTCGTCGTCTTTGATGACCTGGGAGGAAAAGGAACCTTGGTGATGTCACTGCGCTCATCATATGATCCATCACCATGGTGATGGATCATGTGATGAGCGCAGTTACGTCAAAGTTCCTTTTCCTCCCAGGTCATCAAAGAAGAAGACTAGCTCGGCAGCGCGAACAAGTGGATGAGGGGAGTTAAATATATATTTTTTTTAACCCCTCCATCCCTAATTTACTTAGCATTCTGTATTAAGAATGCTATTATTTTCCCTTATAACCATGTTATAAGGGAAAATCATAATGATCGGGTCCCGATCGTCACCTAGCAACCAGGCGTGAAAATCGCACCGCATCCGCACTTGCTTGCGATTTTCACACAGCCCCATTCACTTCTATGGGGCCTGCGTTGCGTGAAACGCACAATATAGAGCATGCTGTGATTTTTATGCAACGCACAAGTGATGCGTGAAAAATCACCGCTCGTGTGCACAGCTCCATAGAAATGAATGGGTCCGGATTCAGTGCAGGTGCAATGCGTTCACCTCACGCATTGCACCCGCGCGGAAAACTTGCCCGTGTGAAAGAGGCCTTAGACTTCTTAGCTGCTCCCGCAAACTGTCTAATTCTATCCTCCCCCATGAAACCCTTTATTAAAACTGGGACGGAAAGATCTCCTAGGTGGATGCTGACTGGTAGAAGGAAAGCCCTTTCTTCTATCAGTGGCCTTTTCAAGAAATCAAAGGATCGGCCCGAATAAGTATTCACCCTGACACGGAATGGCGCAAAGCTTCGCTTTAGAGCTAGCATCTCCATTCCAGCTTTTTAACCAGATAGCTCTACGAGCAGAGTTGGATAAGGCAGAAGATTGGCAGATAACCTTAACCACCTCCGGACCGCCTAACGCAGGATCGCGTTCCGGAGGTGGCAGCCCTGCGCACAGTCACGCATATACGCGTCATCTCGCGAGACGCGAGACTTCCTGTGAACGCGCGCACACAGGCGCGCGCGCTCACAGGAACGGAAGGTAAGAGAGTTGATCTCCAGCCTGCCAGCGGCGATCGTTCGCTGGCAGGCTGGAGATGTGTTTTTTTTTAACCCCTAACAGGTATATTAGACGCTGTTTTGATAACAGCGTCTAATATACCTGCTACCTGGTCCTCTGGTGGTCCCCTTTGTTTGGATCGACCACCAGAGGACACAGGTAGCTCAGTAAAGTAGCACCAAGCACCACTACACTACACCCCCCCCCCCCCCCCGTCACTTATTAACCCCTTATTAGCCCCTGATCACCCCTGATCACCCCATATAGACTCCCTGATCACCCCCCTGTCATTGATTACCCCCCTGTCATTGATCAACCCCCTGTAAAGCTCCATTCAGACGTCCGCATGATTTTTACGGATCCACTGATAGATGGATCGGATCCGCAAAACGCATCCGGACGTCTGAATGAAGCCTTACAGGGGCATGATCAATGACTGTGGTGATCACCCCATATAGACTCCCTGATCACCCCCCTGTCATTGATTACCCCCCTGTAAAGCTCCATTCAGACGTCCGCATGATTTTTACGGATGCACTGATAGATGGATCGGATCCGCAAAACGCATCCGGACGTCTGAATGAAGCCTTACACGGGCGTGATCAATGACTGTGGTTATCACCCCATATAGACTCCCTGATCACCCCCCTGTCATTGATCAACCCCCCTGTCATTGATCAACCCCCCTGTCATTGATCAACCCCCCTGTCATTGATCAACCCCCCTGTCATTGATCAACCACCCTGTCATTGATCACCCCTCTGTAAGGCTCCATTCAGATATTTTTTTGGCCCAAGTTAGCGGAATTTTTTTTTTTTTTTCTTACAAAGTCTCATATTCCACTAACTTGTGTCAAAAAATAAAATCTCACATGAACTCACCATACCCCTCACGGAATCCAAATGCGTAAAATTTTTTAGACATTTATATTCCAGACTTCTTCTCACGCTTTAGGGCCCCTAGAATGCCAGGGCAGTATAAATACCCCACATGTGACCCCATTTCTGAAAGAAGACACCCCCCAGGTATTCCGTGAGGGGCATATTGAGTCCATGAAAGATTGAAATTTTTGTCCCAAGTTAGCGGAACGGGAGACTTTGTGAGAAAAAAATTAAAAATATCAATTTCCGCTAACTTGTGCCAAAAAAAAAAAAATTTCTATGAACTCGCCATGCCCCTCATTAAATACCTTGGGGTGTCTTCTTTCCAAAATGGGGTCACATGTGGGGTATTTATACTGCCCTGGCATTCTAGGGGCCCCAAAGCGTGAGAAGAAGTCTGGTATCCAAATGTCTAAAAATGCCCTCCTAAAAGGAATTTGGGCACCTTTGCGCATCTAGGCTGCAAAAAAGTGTCACACATCTGGTATCGCCGTACTCAGGAGAAGTTGGGGAATGTGTTTTGGGGTGTCATTTTACATATACCCATGCTGGGTGAGAGAAATATCTTGGTCAAATGCCAACTTTGTATAAAAAAATGGGAAAAGTTGTCTTTTGTCAAGATATTTCTCTCACCCAGCAAGGGTATATGTAAAATGACACCCCAAAACACATTCCCCAACTTCTCCTGAATACGGCGATACCACATGTGTGACACTTTTTTGCAGCCTAGGTGGGCAAAGGGGCCCATATTCCAAAGAGCACCTTTAGGATTTCACAGGTCATTTACCTACTTACCACACATTAGGGCCCCTGGAAAATGCCAGGGCAGTATAACTACCCCACAAGTGACCCCATTTTGGAAAGAAGACACCCCAAGGTATTCCGTGAGGGGCATGGCGAGTTCCTAGAATTTTTTATTTTTTGTCACAAAGTCTCATATTCCACCAACTTGTGACAAAAAATAAAAAGTTCCATGAACTCACTATGCCCATCAGCGAATACCTTGGGGTCTCTTCTTTCCAAAATGGGGTCACTTGTGGGGTAGTTATTAGGGATCGACCGATTATCGGTTTGGCCGATATTATCGGCCGATATTGAGGATTTTGACCGTTATCGGTATCGGCATCTATTTTGCCGATATACCGATAACGTATGGGGAACACAGAACGCGCTGCTCTCAGCGCGTTCTGTGTTCCCTCCGCAGCACAGGGGAGAAGGAAGCAGTGTCTCCTCCCCCCTGTGATGCTGCTGCTGCCGCCAATAGCAGGAGAGGAGACAAGAGGAGGGGAGGGGCTGTGGCCGCTGCGCCACCAATGAAGATAAGCCTTTCATTCATTCATATACAGGAGGCGGGAGCTGGCTGCAGAATCACATAGCCGGCTCCCGACCTCTATGAACGGCAGCTGCGATCCGCGGTAGTTAACTCCTCAGGTGCCGCGGATCGCAGCCACCGCTCATAGAGGTCGGGAGCCGGCTATGTGATTCTGCAGCCAGCTCCCGCCTCCTGTATATGAATGAATGAAAGACTCCTCTTCATTGGTGGCGCAGTGCGCCCCCCCCCGAGCCCCCCAGTATTAATCATTGGTGGCGCAGTGCGCCCCCCACCCCAATGCCGGCCAATAGTAAAAACATTGGTGGCGCAGTGCGCCCCTCCCCCCCACCCAGTATTACTCATTGGTGGCAGTGGCCACAGGATCCCCTCTCCCCTGCTCCTCCGATCGGAGCCCCAGCAGTGTAAGCCTGGGGCTACGATCGGTTACCATGGCAGCCAGGATGCTACTGAAACCCTGGCTGCCATGTTCAGCTCCATGCTGCTGTGTGCACAAAGCACAGAGCAGCAGGGACAGTGTGAGCTCCTATTCACTCTGATAGAGATCTATCAGGGGGAATAGGACAAGGGTTCTAGTCCCTAAGGGGGCTAAAAGTTAGTAAAAAAAAAAATAAATACAAAAATATTAAGTATAAATGAAAAAGATTTATAAAAAAAAAAAATACACATTAACAATAAACATATTAATTTTCAGCAGATTTGTGTATGAATTTTTTTTTTTTCTCAAAAATGAAAATTCCCAGAATATCGGTATAAATTATCGGCTATCGGCCTGAAAGTTCACAAATTATCGGTATCGGTATCGGCCCTAAAAAATCAATATCGGTCGATCCCTAGTAGTTATACTGCCCTGGCATTCTAGGGGCCCAAATGTGTGGTAAGGAGTTTGAAATCAAATTCTGTAAAAAATGACCTGTGAAATCCGAAAGGTGCTCTTTTGAATATGGGCCCCTTTGCCCACCTAGGCTGCAAAAAAGTGTCACACATCTGGTATCTCCGTAATCGGGAGAAGTTGGGGAATGTGTTTAGGGGTGTCATTTTACATATACCCATGCTGGGTGAGAGAAATATCTTGGCAAAAGACAACTTTTCCCATTTTTTTTATACAAAGTTGGCATTTGACCAAGATATTTATCTCACCCAGCATGGGTATATGTAAAAAGACACCCCAAAACACATTCCTCAACTTCTCCTGAATACAGAGATACCAGATGTGTGACACTTTTTTGCAGCCTAGGTGGGCAAAGGGGCCCACATTCCAAAGAGCACCTTTCGGATTTCACAGGTCATTTACCTACTTACCACACATTTGGGCCCCTAGAATGCCAGGGCAGTATAACTACCCCACAAGTGACCCCATTTTGGAAAGAAGAGACTCCAAGGTATTCGCTGATGGGCATAGTGAGTTCATGGAAGTTTTTATTTTTTGTCACAAGTTTGTGGAATATGAGACTTTGTATGAAAAAAAAAAAAAAAAAAAAAAAATATATCATCATTTTCCACCAACTTGTGACAAAAAATAAAAAATTCTAGGAACTCGCCATGCCCCTCACGGAATACCTTGGGGTGTCTTCTTTCCAAAATGGGGTCACTTGTGGGGTAGTTATACTGCCCTGGTATTCTAGGGGCCCAAATGTGTGGTAAGGAGTTTGAAATCAAATTCAGGAAAAAATGAGGAGTGAAATCCGAAAGGTGCTCTTTGGAATATGGGCCCCTTTGCCCACCTAGGCTGCAAAAAAGTGTCACACATCTGGTATCCCCGAACTCAGGAGAAGTTGAGGAATGTGTTTTGGGGTGTCTTTTTACATGAAAAAAAATAAAAATAAAAAATCATCATTTTCCGCTAACTTGTGACAAAAAATAAAAAGTTCTATGAACTCACTATGCCCATCAGTGAATACCTTAGGGTGTCTACTTTCAGAAATGGGGTCATTTGTGGGGTGTTTGTACTGTCTGGGCATTGTAGAACCTCAGGAAACATGACAGGTGCTCAGAAAGTCAGAGCTGCTTCAAAAAGCGGAAATTCACATTTTTGTACCATAGTTTGTAAACGCTATAACTTTTACCCAAACCATTTTTTTTTTACCCAAACATTTTTTTTTTATCAAAGACATGTAAAACTATAAATTTAGAGCAAAATTTCTATATGGATGTCGTTTTTTTTGCAAAATTTTACAACTGAAAGTGAAAAATGTCATTTTTTTGCAAAAGAATCGTTAAATTTCGATTAATAACAAAAAAAGGAAAAATGTCAGCAGCAATGAAATACCACCAAATGAAAGCTCTATTAGTGAGAAGAAAAGGAGGTAAAATTCATTTGGGTGGTAAGTTGCATGACCGAGCAATAAACGGTGAAAGTAGTGTAGGTCAGAAGTGTAAAAAGTGGCCTGGTCTTTCAGGGTGTTTAAGCACTGGGGGCTGAGGTGGTTAATGAGTCCGCGGAAGCATCGGCCAGGAAATACAGAGCATTATATATAGTAGGGAAAGATGATAACTGCTCCCTAGAGGTACCCCCTTTTATGTGAGCCTCCAGCTCCCCCATCCACGCTTTTATGGATCTCGCAACAGAAGTGGCGGCGGTTGCCAGTTTAAACGCCCCCGCCAAGGCTTCCCAATTCTTCTTTAAATACATTTCTGCCCTTCTGTCCATCAGATCTTTAAGAGAACTCATATCCTCAAAAGGAAGCGCAGCTTTTTTCAGACATCTTAGCTACCGGGGCATCAAGTTTTGGGGCCCTGTCACAAGAAGCAGACACTTCCTCTTAAACGTAAATATCCTTTTGATGAAGTAATTAAAAACTATCAGGTTTTTTCCATTCCTGCCTAAATATTTCTATGCACGTCCAAGACCTTCTTTCTCTTGGGGCACAGACCCTCAGAGTCCTGAACAGACTGCGGTGGCTTCTGGTCATCTGAGCCCATGGAAGCTCTTACTGCTTTGACTAGGGAGTTAATGTTCTTCGTAGGGATCGACCGATTATCGGTTTGGCCGATATTATCGGCAGATATTGAGGATTTTGACCGTTATCGGTATCGGCATCTATTTTGCCGATATACCGATAACGTATGGGGAACACAGAACGCGCTGCTCTCAGCGCGTTCTGTGTTCCCTCCGCAGCACAGGGGAGAAGGAAGCAGTGTCTCCTCCCCCCTGTGATGCTGCTGCTGCCAATAGCAGGAGAGGAGACAAGAGGAGGGGAGGGGCTGTGGCCGCTGCGCCACCAATGAAGATAAGCCTTTCATTCATTCATATACAGGAGGCGGGAGCTGGCTGCAGAATCACATAGCCGGCTCCCGACCTCTATGAACGGCAGCTGCGATCCGCGGTAGTTAACTCCTCAGGTGCCGCGGATCGCAGCCACCGCTCATAGAGGTCGGGAGCCGGCTATGTGATTCTGCAGCCAGCTCCCGCCTCCTGTATATGAATGAATGAAAGACTCCTCTTCATTGGTGGCGCAGTGCGCCCCCCCCCGAGCCCCCCAGTATTAATCATTGGTGGCGCAGTGCGCCCCCCACCGCAATGCCGGCCAATAGTAAAAACATTGGTGGCGCAGTGCGCCCCTCCCCCCCACCCAGTATTACTCATTGGTGGCAGTGGCCACAGGATCCCCTCTCCCCTGCTCCTCCGATCGGAGCCCCAGCAGTGTAAGCCTGGGGCTACGATCGGTTACCATGGCAGCCAGGATGCTACTGAAACCCTGGCTGCCATGTTCAGCTCCATGCTGCTGTGTGCACAAAGCACAGAGCAGCAGGGACAGTGTGAGCTCCTATTCACTCTGATAGAGATCTATCAGGGGGAATAGGACAAGGGTTCTAGTCCCTAAGGGGGCTAAAAGTTAGTAAAAAAAAAATAAATACAAAAATATTAAGTATAAATGAAAAAGATTTATAAAAAAAAAAAATACACATTAACAATAAACCAAAATACACATTAACAATAAACATATTAATTTTCAGCAGATTTGTGTATGAATTTTTTTTTTTTCTCAAAAATGAAAATTCCCAGAATATCGGTATAAATTATCGGCTATCGGCCTGAAAGTTCACAAATTATCGGTATCGGCCCTAAAAAATCAATATCGGTCGATCCCTAGTTCTTCGCATGAAAGAGCGGCTTCGTCAGAGGATTCATTAAAGGAAAGCCATTCTCCCTCTTGCTCCAATCCTGAAAGTACATCACTTTCACTGGAGAGGGGATTAGATGCAACTACAGAGGTACTAGGGAGATTCCATAGCAGAACGCTAACCGACTCCTTAACCTCCTCACGGATCATCTGCTTGATGCTGCCCCTCAGGGACGGAGCTTCCTCATCCATTAACTTGCTTACACACACTTGACAAAAGGGGTTTTGCCCAAGCAGAGGGTCGCTTTCTATTACATACAGCACAATCCTTGTCCTTAGCTCTGGAGACTTTATACTAGACAGTTATACTAGACCAGCAAGACCAAATATCACATTGCATCACAAAATAATGCCTCATCAGCACAAAACACCTTCCCAGAAGCTGCCCCTCTGTGGTGGCCAGTGCCAGCTGCCACGTTCAGTCTTCCTACTCTAGTTTCCTCAGGAGGGCACTTGCACTCCCAGTGTTAACCAATTAGGGTACTTTGACACTTGCGTTGATGGATTCCGCAACGGAACTGCCTGCCAGATATGGCAATCTGTGTGCAGACTGAAACCATTTGTAGACAGATCCGGATGTGGATTAGTCTCACAAATGCATTGAAATACCGGATCCGTCTCTCCTTACGTTTTTAAAAGGTCTGCGCATGCGAAGACCGGGTCAATGCGGCAATTTTAATGAATGAACTTCCGTCAAGTGTTCAGGGTTTTTGGCAGGAGAGAAAAATGCAGCATGCTGCGTTTTTTTCTCTGTCCAAATACCGTAAAAGGACTGAACGGAACTCAATACCAGAAAACTTTGACGCAAGTGTGAAAGTACCCTTAGGCCCCTTTCACACGGGCGAGTATTCTGCGCGGATGCGTGAGTTGAACGCATTGCACCCGCACTGAATCCTGACCCATTCATTTCTATGGGGCTGTGCACACAAGCGGTGATTTTCACGCATCACTTGTGCGTTGCGTGAATATCGCAGCATGCTCCTCTGTGCGTTTTTCACGTAACGCAGGCCCCATAGAAATGAATGGGGTTGCGTGAAAAACGCAAGCAAGAGCGGATGCGGTGCGATTTTCACGCACGGTTGCTAGGAGACGATCGAGATGGGGACCCGATCATTATTATTTTCCCTTATAACATGGTTATAAGGGAAAATAATAGCATTCTGAATACAGAATGCATAGTAAAATGGCGCTGGAGGGGTTAAAAAAAATATTAAAAATAATTTAACTCACCTTAATCCACTTGCTTGCGCAGCCCGGCATCTCTTCTGTCTTCATCTTAGCTGTGTGCAGAAAAAGGACCTGTGGTGACGTCACTCCGGTCATCACATGATCCATCGCCATGGTAAAAGATCATGTGATGACCGGAGTGACATCACCACAGGTCCTGTTGCTGCACAGAGCTCAGATGAAGACAGAAGGAGATGCCGGGCTACGCGATCAAGTGGATTAAGGCAAGTTAAATTATTATTTATTTATAACCCCTCCAGCGCTATTTTACTATGCATTCTGTATTCAGAATGCTATTATTTTCCCTTATAACCATGTTATAAGGGAAAATAATACAATCTACAGAACACCGATCCCAAGCACGAACTTCTGTGAAGAAGTTCGGGTACCAAACATGCGCGATTTTTCTCACGCGAGTGCAAAACGCATTACAATGTTTTGCACTCGCGCAGAAAAATCGCACCTTTCCCCGCAACGCCCGTGTGAAAGAGGCCTTACTTATCTGGCTTTGAGGAGAGCTTAGCTGGTCCCCTGGCAGCACCCCACTGGGAAGCTTTGCCCCTGCACAAATGTTTGTCCCTGATAATTGTCCTAACCCCCCTCCTGTGCAGAAATGCCTATACTGTCCTGGTATGGCAGAAGGAATCGTCAACATTATTGTATTAAGCGGAAATTTTAATCATACACACGATCCCGAAGGACAACTTGTTCATGTGGGATCCATTCCTGATTCTTTTCAGTAGCGTTTAGTGATAGAAGCAGTGAAGGTCCAGAAAGACCATGAGAAGCTGTGAACCGTTCCTCTCAAAAGTCCACCAGTTGTATATGATTTAGGCTTCATACACTTGATCGTATTTTCCATCCGTGTGCCATCAGCATTCCATTCATTTCTATGGGTCCACAAAAGACAGACAGAACACAGATGTCATCCGTCAGCTGTCCAGTATGTCCGCTGCTCAAATTACAGAACTTATCCTATGCTTGTCTGTCTAGCAGATGAAAATGGTCATTTCTAGTGATGGGAGCAAGAAAAATGCACAGAGCACACAGAAGGTAGCTGTATTTTCACAGTATGTCTTCCGTCAAATATCAGAATGGGAACACGAAAAACATTCCCTTTTTAGTGGAAAGACACATTAGAGAGCCCTAGCCTGGGGTCACACAGTGGCAGCTCCAATACACCACATAAGCATATTTCTGGCAAGGCTAAAGATAGAATAAAAACCTGCTGCATCACATCTGTGCCATTTGGATCCGATCCTTTGTGCAATGTAGGACACCAGTTTACGGGATAGAGCATATTATTCTGGTTTCCCAGCTTCTGCATTTTAGACAATGTTTTATGAAAAAATGATGGGAAATACGTCTATATTAGGCATATTTCTGGCACAGATTTCAGTGCAAAGGTTATTTACGCTGCAATCTGCAACTTTTCCCTATCCACACCGAATAAAAAAAATAAATAAAAAAAGGGGGGTGTGGCTGGGAAGGGCGGTAGACTCGTCTCATCATTTTCTATGCCTGTTTTAGGTGTAGAAAATTGTCTAAATGTAAGCCAGCTAGGAAGCTGTCATTTAGACCGGCGCTGGACGTTCCGAAAGTAATGTAGAGGCCGACACCGCTACATAACTTCAGCGGATTTGGGAGTATCAAGACCAGCATCTGAGACGCCGATCTTAGAGTATAACTTTCATTTTTTATTTTATTTGCTAGTTTATTAGAGCTAGGCATGTATACCTGAGTTAGTCTGTCAATGTTTGTCAAACAATCTGTAATTACCTTATAATAACAGCTTTCATTAATGTCCCCTGTCCCTTTAAAGACAGTTGCTAGGGCTTGTCTGTCTCCGGCTTAGAAGATAGGAAGATGAAGGGGCGGTCCTTCACACTGCAAGTCTCTCAGTAATCCAATCTGATTGGCTGGCAGGGAGCTACAGGCTGAGGGAAAGCAGTTTTGGCCTCAGAGAACTGGCAGAGGAGCCATCTTGAGAAGGTCCTCATATTGTAAAATGTTTAAACAGCTGTAACTAAGGGAAAAACTCAAGGAAAACAGTAGTATGTGAAGAAACTAAAGATTGCTTTATGCATAATGCTGCTGCAACAGTAACATATGCTAAAATTTTATTTTTTTTATTTTTATGAAAACATAACAGCTACCCTTTAATAAATGATGCCCCATTGTGATTGTCTTATGTCCTTTTGTGGTTTCAGCCCTTGGTGCATTTATGGGCCTCAGATGCAGAATGTATGTTTTGTATACTAAAGTACATTTGTTGATACTGACGTTATGCAACATAGTATTGTACCTGTATTGCCTCTTACGATTGTGCTATGAGACAATGTACCTGTATTATTTTTTCATTGATAAAAAAATCAATAAAATAAACAATTTATAAAAAAAATAAATGATGCCCATAGCCCTTTACTATCTCAACTACTCAGACTGTAGTATTATCCATCAGCAGATTGTTAACTTGCGTCCTTCCCCACGCTTCAGTATCTGATCTCTCCAACCACTCCATAATTCATGCCTCCTTTACGGAGGCTGAACAACAGATCTACTTAAATGTGCACTAAAGGTGATAAGAACATTAACACTGGCAGGTTACTGCAAACAAGCCCAGGCTATGCCAGCTGTCTGCTCATAAAGCGCCTGAGCAGTACAAGAGAACACAGCGCTACTCTCTGCCCATGGATCGGACCGCTTCAAGGAAAGTCCCAATGCTGATCCATGGAAGGGAAAAAA